>NW_018247816.1:4764-5504 GCF_001263595.1 Phalaenopsis equestris
CGGAGACAGTCTTATTGTCAGAGGAAGATCAGACAAGAAAGATTTAAGAAATGGTCAGTACAGATCAAGGTCAAGCAAGGATGACGGGAATCAGCCATCAAGGAGATCTTTCAAGTGCTATCACTGTCACAAAGACGGTCATTTCAAGAGGAACTGCCCAGACAGGAAGAATAAGTATCAAGAAGAGCTAGAAGAATCAGGAGAAGCAAGCGTAGCCTCTGATGACTACGATTCTGCTGAGGCCCTGGTGATCACAGAATCTGAATCCAGTAAAGAGTGGATCCTCGACTCAGGGTGTTCTGTCCACATGTGTCCTTACAAAGACTGGATCGAAACACTGCAACAGAAAAATGATGGGTCCGTTCTACTGGGAGACAATAAAGCTCACAGGGTTGTTGGACGTGGATCAATAAGGATAAGGATGTTTGATGGAGTTGAACAAGTACTGAAAAATGTCAGGTACGTACCAGAGCTTAAAAGAAATCTGATTTGTTTAGGTACGCTGGAGTCAAGAGGATGCTCGTTTAAGGCAGAGAATGGCTGCATCAGAGTAACCAAAGGCCCTCTTGTCGTCATTACAAGGAATCAGGAAAAATGGGTTGTACTCTCTTATCGGAAGAACCGTGATTGCTAAGTCCATGTAATGTTTGGACTTAGCAAACTCAAGCAAGGGCTGAGGGCCCCTCAGGGGTCCCAGGTGGAGGGAATCTTTACTTCGAAGCATCTCAATTGAGGGTCAA
>NW_018247817.1:0-369 GCF_001263595.1 Phalaenopsis equestris
AAACACTAATTTGATATCCTCTAATTGTAGTGGAGTAATTACCAAAGATCAAATGATTATGATCGTTGGATAATGATGATTTAGCTAAGATGACCAGATTAGCAATTGATAGCTGATGGTCGATAGTGATAATTGGTAGTGATAATCATATTAATTGTTGAGATGATATTTAAAGCTTTTTGGGTTTTTGAAGTCTGTTTAAATTGATCTCAAATTGTCTTCGTCTTTCGTGTGTGTAATGTTATATATTTGTAATTCTATGAAGACAAATTTGATAATTTTAATTAAAATTCCTAAAACACCATCAAACTACCGTTCACTTGAACATTACCTATTCTTTTAGCATTAAAGTGGTTTAGTAATCTCAAA
>NW_018247818.1:0-1013 GCF_001263595.1 Phalaenopsis equestris
AAGAGTTCAATTATAATTTGAAAGATGCTAGTGATTAAAGATTATTGTAATTAAATGAGATTAAAGAGATAAGGAATGAATCTTATGAGAGTGTCAAGATTTATAAAGAAAAGATGAAAATGTGGCATGATCGAAGGATTCTTACTAAAAATTTTCAGCCAGGGCAACAAGTTTTGTTATATACTGCAAGGTTAAGATTATTTCTATGCAAACTTAAGTCCAGGTTGATGGGCCCATTTGTTGTGATAAAAGTTTATCCTTATGGAGTTGTGGATATTAAAGATCCTAAGTCTGAGAAAATATTTAAAGTTAATGGACATAGACCGAAACCTTATTTTATAGGGGATCAACATAAATTTAATGATGAAATGATATTGGATCAACCAGAATAAACACTGGTTACGTCGGGCTGATGACGTAAAACCAAGCGCTTTGTGGGAGGCAACCCATAGTTATTAATATGTTTTTATTTTAATTGTTGTTTTGTGAGTGATTAGGAAAATTGGGGTAGTATTTTTGAAACTATTATGTGTTTGTAAAGATTTTAAGACTTTATTTAGTGACCAAGATATGTTAGAATGAGAATTTGGATGTTAAGTTGACTACTGCAAAAATGTGCACTGGCGCTTTAGCGATCCAACGCTTAAGCACGGTAGTTCACATGTGAAAAATTAATATTCTAGAAGATTTAACCGCCAATTAATTTGTAAAAACGTGCCACAGTAGTTTCTAAACGTGTCTGGGAGTTATTGGAAGGATTTAGGCCTATAAATAGAAGGGTTTTGTGAAGGAATTTCACCTCAGATCATTTCTAGCCCTAAAAATCTAAGAGAAAGTGAGATTTAGAGAAAATGTCTTCATGGGAGATGGATTTGAAGAAGAAGGAAGAAACCATGAGGAAGAGGTTCATTAGTCAAAGTGCACAAGAGATGTATAACAGTTTATTAGTTGTTAGTATTAAAGGGATATTAGAGAAGTTCAACAAAATTAAGAATACTATGACTTTATTGGAG
>NW_018247819.1:0-5416 GCF_001263595.1 Phalaenopsis equestris
AATTTGAACCATTAATTGGGCCCTAGACAAACTCTAGCACAACTCAAACCCAAATCTAACCCAACACCCCCAAAATTGACCATGAGTCAAAATCCTTCAAATTGAACCTTTAAATCAAAGCAAAATCACTCAAAATCTTTTCTAAACTCCTTGTGACAATCATCTACATCATTTTGATCAATTAATTGAATCCAATGTCATGATTAACCCAACCTAAACCCAACTTCAAGCCAAATTGCCCAAAATTGAACCCATGTACCAAAGTTGACCAAACTAAGCAAAATTGTTCAAACCAAAGACACTGCAACCATCATTTGGACTCTGGTGAGTAAGCTAGACTAACCTAGCCCACCCTACATGAGCTATGAACCAATGGTCCTATGGCTTAGGGGATATCACCACATTTTTGACCTAAACTTAAATATCTTGGCCGTCATCACTTACCATTAGGAGTTAAACATCATTTGCCACCCCTTAGCCTCCCTAAGCCCAGAAATGACTAACCCTAGCCAGCCGTCACCTCAGTCACCAGAAACAACCAGCCCAAGAGAGCCCCAAGTGGCCAAAACCCAAAATTAAACTTATCTGAGTTGGCTAAGTCCTATTGGCCATTAGAGCTTTTCTTCCATCCACCTCAGCAAGCCTTTGCACCCATTGCCAAGTCCTGAGCTCCACTAGGCAGCCATGGCTATACATTGACCCTTTCATGACCAAAGGAGAGTGTGCCTAAAACCTTGGGGAAACTCTGCCAAAATCTCACCAGACTTCTCCAAACCTTCCTAAGTGCAATCCCCATGCTCTCCGCCACCCATAGCCACCACTCAGAGCTATTTTCATCATTGAAATTTGCCTTAAGACCAGGAAAGATTTCTCTACTCCACCACAATGCACCAAAGTTCAATTAAACTTGTACACACAATCCCTAGAGTGAGAGCAGTTGATCACCCACATACGCCCAATCAAAGAGATCCTCTAACCTAGCTCTTGACCAACACTTGAAAATGGGTTTGACCAAAATCATAACTAGACGATTCACCACAGCACAAGAGCTCATCTGAAGGTTCCTTGGACTCATTCAAAGCTTCTACAACCATTAATTGAGGCCTCCCTCCTCAGACAAAGGTATTGAACTCTCTCCTCAAAGTGAGCTTAATTTGATTCTCCATGTATATAAACTATATTTCATAGCATTGTAACCGTATGGATGTGTTCTTCTTGAGTAGATGATGGTGTAGGAACAACATTCATGTGATTTGGTTGAGTATCAGGAGAGATCTTATTGATTAAAGTTTAACAGCTTACGGGTTAAGTTAATCGGGGACAATAAACGAATGTCGTCCGTTTCTGCATGTAATGAATGGATTCTCTGGATTGCGCCAGATGGATGGATGGAACAAAACATCGGGACGCGTGGTAGCTGATTCAGGAGGCTGTGTCAAGTGGCAGAGCGCCACTTGGTTATTCGGAGTTGCCTATGATCCAGTTAGCGTCGGATGGATAAGTAGGAAAATAGGCTTTTTTTGAATTAAATAAATACCAAATTTTTGAAAATTTGTAACTTTACATAGAAAAGTCTTAAAAATAAAATAAAAAGCCCCACTTGCTTAGTGAAATGAGGAGAATAATGTTTATCAAAAATAAAAATTATTTGGTGACACTCTTATTTTTAATTAATTAAATATTCTATGTAGTATTTTAATTTATTTTGATTAAACATTGCTCATGATTGAGGAGATGTTCTCTGATTTTTCCATGGTCAGAGGACATCTCTATGCTTGTAACCCTAATTTTCAAACTTGGATGGCTATTTTGGCTTAATATAAGTATACAAATTGAAATATCATTTGAAAACTTATGAGATAAATTTTAGCAGGTTTCCTACGATTAGAGGAGCTTAGGAAAAATATTATGGTAGTTTGAATAATTTTGTACATTTCCATAGTTAATTAAATGTCTATATATTGTATTAATTTATTTAAATTAAATATTAATAAAAAATTAATAAAATCAATTCCACATTGTGCATAAAAGTCATGCTAAATTTATGTAAAAAAAATGAAAAATTATTTAATTAAGTTTGAGTACAAAAGTTGAATGAGAAAAATTATATTTTTGTACAAAGATAATTATATTAAATTAAATACACTTAGGAAAATTATGAAAAGTGGGTTTCTGAGTTTCTTGTAATTAGGGGCATGTAGTAAAAATAAAAATTATTTAGGAGAAAATACTTTAATTTTGAACTATATTTTAAATTCAAAATAATTAAAAATAATTAAAAAATTCTAAAAATACAAAAATATTTAAAAATATGTCTAATGGTTTCGTGATCACTTAGGACTCGTTAAAATTATTTTTCTAATTTTTCTTTGTTAAAAATAAATTTTTAAAGGGCTAAAATGTATTTTTCTTTCTTTTCATTTAAATTATTATAATAAATAAATTAAAAATCCTAAAAAAATAAGATATGTTTCTCTAAGTTTCTTGAACTTAGAGAGGTTTAATAAAAATATAAAAAAATTAATTTTGTAATTAAAACATATTTTTCATTTAATTAAATCACTAAAATCAATAAATAATTATAAAATTAAATTAAAATTTAATTCAAAATATTATAAAATTTTGCTTAAATGTTTTGTGACCTAGGTGAACCTCTAAAATTTTTCCCACAAATAAAAACATGTTATTTTGATTGATAAAAAAAATTAATGTTCAAAATCCTATTTTCTAAGTTAAAATAATTATTTAATTCTCCTAAGATGTTTTTATTAACCCATGAACTAAGAACTCTAAAATTTTCAAAGTCATTTGAATTATGTTTAATTAGTTATGAAGTGGAGAGCCCCAACGACAAAATGATCATTTTAGATTCTTGTGCCTTAATCAAATTTAGGAATAATCAATGGGAAAATGAGTAATTTTGATCTTAATGAATACTCTTGGATGATTGAAACACATTGGGTTAAAAGGTAGAAATCAATTTGCCACCTTTCCTTGATAAGAGCAAAATTCTAATTTCTGAATTATCAGGATTTGGAAGTAATCAAAATCAAATGATTCTCAAGTGATGGGCTTAAGCTAGGAGGATAACAATTCACTTATTTTTTTAAGCCCACAAATGATGATAATATAGTATTTTAATAAGGATATGTATCACAAAAATTAAACTTTTAATATCTCAATTCACCCATTGAGATTTTTAAAAGATTGGTAGTGATCTAGGCTCAATATTTAAACTAATTTGATGAGATTTAGGAAAAGTAACATGATTAATGGTAAGCATTTCTAAACACTGCGAGCCCAACTTTAGGTGCGAGGCCAACTTTAGTGGTGGGTACAAAATATTTAATGACCTAAGATTTGCCTTAGGAGCATTCACCTACATAACTCTTAAGTGAAATAACAATTGATTAATTTGATACCCTATCCTTGGGATGATTAAAATGCCAAGGTTCAATGAGTAATGGAGTAATTTTAACTTGACCTTGGATGATTAATGGAATGATTTGCTAATTTCAAAATTAACTCAAAATGTTTCAAGAGATCTTTAAAGCAATTCAGGGTTATTCCCAGAAAACTTTGGATTCTCTTGGATATTTCAAAGGACAAATAGAACGCTATATGGTTTTCTAAAATCATCCACTAAGATCTTTCAGGACTCAATATGTCATAGTTTGGAGTCTGCTAGATACACCTTCATCTAATCTATGAGAAGATGACAAGTACACTTTTACAAGTGCTATTTAATTTCTTTCATTTTTCTTTCTACAATTTACTATTATTGTAAACATTATAACTGCTTGGATGTGCACTTTTTGTTACTTATAAAAGACAAAACCATTTTAAAAAATTAATCGAATTTTTTGAAAATCTAAAACAAATTGTTTCAAAGGTAACCACAAATCCTCTGAAATGTCACTAAGCAAAAAATGTCCTTCTAAATTTACGGGAGTCCCTCGAAAGAGTTAACCCACGGTTGCTAACGAGATCTCCCCAGTTTAAATAAATTTCACAACTTATTTAAGCTAAGTAAATTTAAAATAAAATAGTGATACCAGAACAAGAGAACCGTGGGATCCTAACATGTGTTGCTCTCATCAACTTTAACTCCCTCATAATGATTGAACTTCAACTTGAAATTTAAACCTTTAAACCTTATACTTTAGGATCGGTACATCGTCGAGGAGCCTTGAGCTAACTTTGTGAGCAGCCTTCTATAACAACTATCTACAACAGCAATCTGCAACAGCTTGAGAATTTATAACAGCACATCTTTCTTAGAATTAAACAACATGAGCCATAGGATTTCAAGATTGTCCACCTAGTGCGACATAAATACTCAACTCATCTTTAGGCTTTTGTAGAATCATATTGTGCAATATAAGCCCTCACTTGATTTAGGATTATGATGTTGTCATTTGTCATGACCTAAACCCTCATATATTTCAGGCTATTTGTGTGATCGTCTCAAGCAAATGTAAGCCCTAATTAATAAAATCGAAAGGATGAAATATTTAAATAATTCTTCTTAAAATTGAAGCCAAACCATAGGATAGCTTGAGAAGTTGTCAAGGTTCTCCTCGGGATCTGTGACATCCCCTAGTTCTTCTTCTTTTAGATTCCAAAATAAAATGTTCTAAGTTTGATACATCACACCTCTTTGTCCGATCTTTTGAAAAGTCATATCCTTTTGAACTCCTTGAAGATAATATCCCCTAATTTTTATCGAGAGTTTTCTTAAGTGACCTTGGTTATCTGAGGTGTAATTAACTATAGAGGCTTTCCATTATAGAAAATTTTTAAGAACCCAACTTAATAAAAATCCTATTTAATTTCTCGTATTAAATATAGGAACATGTTGGTTAACATAAAAAAATAGTTTTTCACAGACTTAAATGGATGTCATAAATTCTTTTATTTATTTAATTGAGCTTTACCAATGAGTAGTTGACCCAAGGAAAATATGTTGAGATTTTCATACCTATTTTATACTATTTTTAATGATATTGCACTTTATAGAAAGGTATTTTTAATGTTTTGTTGCAGGAATGATGAATTAGGGTCATTGGAGCAAAAAGATGCAAAAAAGAGCGAATTTGGAGAGAAAAGGACCAAAATGTGGAGATTTGAACTAGGCCGCCGACGACGCCCTTGACCCCGCCGACGATGAGTTTTTCCTGAGGCTACACGAAAAAATTCTTCAGAACCCCGCCGAAAGTGCCCTCGAGGCTGTTAACGGCGAGCTCGGCAATTATGCCTACTCAAGCTTTGGATACGGGGGCGCCGACGACGCCCTTGACCCCGCCGACGATGAGTTTTTCCTGAGGCTACACGAAAAAATTCTTCAGAACCCCGCCGAAAGTGCCCTCGAGGCTGTTAACGGCGAGCTCGGCAATTATGCCTACTCAAGCTTTGG
>NW_018247820.1:0-1162 GCF_001263595.1 Phalaenopsis equestris
GTGAAGAAGAAGGTTTCCCAGACATTTTCAGCTTCTATTACTAATTTCTGCTTTCCTCAACAGGAGGCCTCTTAGAGTAAATGTGTGTGGAACAAGTTTCTTTCTACTTCCATGGCCTTTTTCTCTTGGAAGCTCCTCTATGGCTTCATCCTTACTGATGATATTTTAAAATTAAAAGGTTTGAGAGGCCCTTCATGATGCTGCCTGTGTAAATGTGAGGAGGAATCCCTCCCCCACTTATTCTTTAAATGTTATCAAGTTCAATAGGTTTGGAACACTTTGTTACCTAAACTAAACTAAATACCATCCAGCTGTCTTGGGATGTTTTTTATTTAAGTTAGAAAAATTGGAAAGACCAACAGCTCCCTCCCATTCCTTGTATTATGGCTTTGTTTGTTTGGATATGGCTTGGTTTGTTTGGACGCCAAGAAATAAGCTGAAATTTGATGAGGTCCAATGGGGTTCCAATGCCATTGCTACTCACTCTTACAGCTACTTACAAAAATTGCACTGTCATAGGAAACTTCCTGAAATCCTATGCACTTCCTCCCTCTTTGGTTCAAGGAAATTTCAAACTATCCTTGTTCACTGGAATTATCCTCCTATGGGTTGGGTCAAAGTCAATACTGATGGTAGCTTCATTTCTCCTTATACTGGCTTTGGAGGAATTTTTAGAAATATAAGAGGTGAATGCCTACTATATTTTCAGTCTCCTGCCAAAGCTGAAGACCCTTTGGAAGCTAAAGCCCAAGCTGTTTATTGGGCTGTTTTCTTGGCCATAAAGTGCAGTTGGAATCTCTTAATGGTGGAAACTGACTCCATGATCTTACTTAACATCCTGGAAGGAAGGATTTCTTCCCCTTGGTATCTAATTTAGTGGATCACTAGTATACAAATCTTGAGCTTGAAGTTAAAGATGTCCCTTTCTCATACTTTTAAGGAGGGTAACAGACCTGCCAATTGGCTTTCTAAGGGTGGGCTCCATCAGAACCCCTCCATTGATACTTGTACCACTCCCCATTTAGAATTACTGTTGAAAGGAGATCTTGTTGATCTACCTTTCCTTATAGTTTTGCCACTTTAACTTTAGGGAAGTGCCTTTCTTGCCTTCCTTTTTGTAATTTCTCAATGAAATAGGAGCCTAGTCTCCTTTTATTATATA
>NW_018247821.1:0-4028 GCF_001263595.1 Phalaenopsis equestris
AGCAAAGTTGTTTTCTAAACCTATATTAAAAATCAACCATACTTTTGAATATCTATTAATCATTTTAATCTAAATGAAATTTTAATATTTTTCTAGGTGGTAAAATTTAAGCTCTGATTTATTATGAGCCTTTGTATTGCTTTCTATTTGGTTTTCTTGTAGATTACCTTATTTTTTTGTTGATATGTTTTGTTCTTTTTTTTTGTTGTTTTTTATTGTCTCCTCTTCTCTCAATGTTCTTCTTTCTCTATGGATGTTGGTCTTCTTTTAGCTTTTGGCCCCACTTTTGGTTGTTGTTATTCTTGTTTCTTTTTTCTCTTCTAATTTTTTTATTTTTAAAAATCTATATTTTTTTAGGAGATAGAAGTATAAACTGGCCTTTCTGGTTGATTTGAGGAATTTTTATGGCCTTTATTTTTTTATTAACTTCTTAAAATTTTCTTTGCTTTATTAAGTCCTATTTGTCATTGTTGATTTTGGACTTCGGTCTAACTGATACTGCTGACTTATTTAGTTTATTTCTCTAGCTAGAGATCTTAATATTGCTTGTTTTAGATTTGGTTGATGGGTTATGTTCAGTTTTTCTCTTTTTCATGTTCTTTGTAGTTTTAGTTTTTTTATTTTTGTTGTTTGAACAGATACTTCTCTTTATATTAATCTTTCTGAACATAGATATTAGTTAGTTTGGTCATGTTGACTATTTATGTTGGGGCATTATTTTATTTTGTTTCTGTTATTTTTTTTCTCTCTTGTTTATTTTTTCTATTTATGTTTTGTCTTTTTGTTTTTCTAGCCTTAGAGTTCATTTTTCTTGGGGATTTCTTTGCCTTGTTTCTATTTTGTTGTTTAATCAGTTTCTTTCTTATCATTTTTCTTTCTTCATCTATGGCTTTGTTTTAGTTTGGTTTTTTTTATTCTTTACCTTTTTGCTACTGCAACATTATAGATTTTATGTCTATGTTATATGGTGACTTAATAGGTGCTTTGATTTGCTTACAAGAGTTTATCTTTGGTTTTGTCATTAGATCTTATGGGAGCTTGAGTTGTGTGGGTAGTTGTTTTGCTTTACTTTCATTTACTTTTTTTTTTGGTTTGGTGCTTTAGTTGTGGGCGTTTGGCCTTATTTGCTTTTTATTTTGGTTAGCTTTGTCAAGTGTTTTGTTTTCTGTTTCTCGTTGGCCAATAATACAAGAATTCTTTTTGGGGCTTTTAGGTTTTTGTGGTTGTGGTTGTTTGTTGTTTATTCTATTTTTTTGATAGATGTGATGATGACATGTTTCTGTTGCTCGTTCAAATTTATTTGATATTTTATTGATAATATGGTTAATAATATTGGTTCTTTGCTTTTGTGGTTGTATTTTGATAGAGCTATGATGTAACATAGTTTAATTTAGAGTTGTAATAGTTCTTTTGAAAGTATCATGGTTTACGCATCTACACTGTTTGCTTCATTAAACTTGGATGAAATTTTTTCAACTATTTAATGAAGTTTAAACTCATATTTTAGTATTTCTTAGGCTATTCTCTCATTTTAGTGGGTAGGGTTTTGAGATTTTGTGCTTAAGATCTTGCTATGGGTGTACGACTTGTTGATGTTTTAGTTACCTTAGAGAATAGATTGATTGATATATTTGTTCATTATCCTACTGGGATTTTTCTTTCATTCAATTTGAATTGTTTCTCTTGGCTAAGGATTTGGGTTTGGTTGAGCTCTTATTCATGTTGGTTCTGATTTTTTATCTATGATGTTATTTGTTGGTTTTAAATCGAAATTTATTTATTCTTTTGATTTTTTTTTCTTTTTTGGTTTTTCGGATTCGGTAGTAGATTTATGGGCTCTTATTTGGCTTGAATTGGTTTTACATGTTCCCAAAATTCAAATTTGAGTAGATGTTGTTATTTTTTGTCATTTCTAAAGCTTTTATTCAAGGAAATAATTGGATTCTTGTTGATTGGAGATTATTTGGTTGATGATCTCTTAATAGTTTATAGCTTAAATTCAAGGTTTTGATTTGATTGTTATTAATCCTTTGATCTTTTTGAGTTTTCTTTGTACTTGATGAAATTGTGTTCTATCTTTAAGTTGTGCCAATTTTTTTCTCTTAGGTTCATTTTGGTTTTTCTGAGATTACTTTTGGAGCTCATTTTTGTAGTTTTACCTTGTTCTAGTTGTTTTAGCTGTTGGTGGGAATTTTTTATTGATAGGCAACCACCATATATCTTGAAATATTTCTATGAAAATGTTTAGATACAACATTCAAAGAATAATATACTATCTTGAATGATAGAAATAATACCTTAGAATGGATCTAATCATCTACATAAGGAAAATATTTGGGATTTATGGATCTGCAGAACCAAGAATTTTCTCTTACCTTAAGAATAAATAATAAAGTTTATTTTAATTTTGGGTTCTAGTATCACTATAAGGGGGTCCTCATAGTTAATTGCATCTCAAGAATTACTTTTTAGAAGAATTACTCTTTAGAAAACTCTCAGTTAAGGATATGTCATAATCTTTCCTAATCATTATTGAATGTTTATGGCATAATAAAGATCTAAAGACTTTGATAAGAGAACTAAGATTGAACACAGGTTAACTTCACTTAAGTTTCAAAAGTTTTGATCATTAGAATTGACAGTTAAAATGGTATAGAGCTTGAGTTAAGGGACCGATTTATGAAACAATTTGAATTTGAGTTGGAATTTGATTGGATTGAACTTTAAATTTGAAAAGGTTTGAATTGAGATTTAGTTTGGATTGATTTGGTTAGAGAGAAGTTTAGGAGGGTTGAGTTAAATTTGGGTTTGAAATTGATTGGGGATTTAATTGAATTAGATTTTATCTTGGGTTAGCATTAGAATTGTATTTAGACTTTGAATTGGAATTGGATTTGGTAAAACATAGTTGAACCGGATTGAATTTCGATTTATTGATTTTATTTTAATTTGATTAAGGTGAATTTATTTAAGAGATATCCTAGTCTAAACTGTGGGAAAGGGGTAAAAGATCTTTATATGGTGGTGCAATCATATCCTAAACATATCTAAACAGAAAGTAATAGTCGACCTAACCTAAATTTGGGAGTAACGCACTAGGTCAAGATGCTCATGATTTTCCATCATCTCGGGTACATTGGTAGGGATCGGTCAATCTTTCGGGCGTTCAAAAATGTATTTGATTTTAATTTAAGGTGTATATATAATTTTGATTTTGAAAATAATATTTTAATTTTGACATGTGAGACTCGATATAGCTCATTCATGTAATAGTTTAGATAATTTATCATAATTTCACAAGTAATACACCGCCCGAGAGACGAGCATATCATCATTTAAACTAGAGAATTTGTGACATCTGTTTGGTCTGAGGAAAACCTTTCATGTAACAAAAAAAAACTTGACAAGGTTTAGATAATGTGGGTTGCTAATTTACTATAGAGGCTTGCCCCCATAGTTAATTACATCTTAAGCAGCCGAAGTTGTCTAAGAAAACTCTCAATTAAGTTTTGGAGTCTTGTCTTTAAGAATTCAATGTTGAGTTCTTGCGATTAATCGTAGGAAAATCAAGTAGGAAG
The DNA here is from genome assembly GCF_001263595.1 of Phalaenopsis equestris. Taxonomy (NCBI): domain Eukaryota; kingdom Viridiplantae; phylum Streptophyta; class Magnoliopsida; order Asparagales; family Orchidaceae; genus Phalaenopsis; species Phalaenopsis equestris. The sequence goes on from NW_018247821.1 coordinate 3,579, forward strand.
AACCCAAATAGGAAAAGTTATTTTAGAGGTAAAAGAGAGAAAAATAAAGGATGTTACAGATTCTGACGAGAACCCCGAAGACTTCCCAAACTATCCAGTTATTTGGCTTTACATTTTATAAATGATGTTTATTTGATGTTAACTCCTGAGAATTATTTAAAATTAAGTCTTAAATTTTTATATTATACAATTTTTCAAATAGCCTATCAAGATAAGAGGATTTACGTCATACCTCACGGACAACCTTAGAATCATAAAAAGTGTTAGGACTTATATTGTAAAAGCCTAAGAAATAAATTTAGTATTTATGTCGTGTATATTATACAATTTTTCAAATAACCTATCAAGATAAGAGGATTTACGTCATACCGCACGGACAACCTTAGAACCATAAAAAGTGTTAGGACTTATGTTTTAAAAGCCTAAGAAATAAATTTAGTATTTATGTCG
>NW_018247822.1:0-391 GCF_001263595.1 Phalaenopsis equestris
CGATTGCCTTCTTGAGGTATTTAAATGCTTCATGATACCCGTTATTCCGTTCTCACGACTTGCTCTTCTTGAGTAGGCTCATCAACAAAGTAGCTCTTCTAGAATAGCTCTTTATGAATTGTCGATAGTGGTTTACAAGCCCTAGGAAAGATCTTAGATCATGTACCTTGGTAGGATGATCCCAATGTTAGATGGCCATGATCTTATTTTGTTTCATTATAATCTTTTCATCTTTTATTTTATGCTCTAAGAATATCACTTCTTAGTTGACAAATGAGCATTTTTCTTTTTTGATGTTTAGCTTATTTCCCCTAAGTACTTTGAATAATTCTCTGAGGTGTCTCTGGTGATCATTGAGTGTGCTACTATACACCACTATGTCATCTAAGTA
>NW_018247823.1:0-850 GCF_001263595.1 Phalaenopsis equestris
TAAAAAAATAAAATATCTCCATCACAATCAAAAAAGGCTATTCCATCAAAGACCTCTAACTTGATATTAGTTGTGATTGATTAAGCAATGTGCGCAAAATTTTGGAGTCAATCTTAGTAAATGCAACAAAACTAAAATTGTTAACACTAAAACAAAAAACCTTTAAATTAAAATACAAAATATTAAAAACACACTAATGTTAACTAGGGTAGCCGTTTTGACATGAACTGGATAGGAGCTTGGAATTATCAATGCGAAAATGGATAGCCATACAATGAAATTCAAATTTTATTTCATTTTCTATCACTAACAATTAATCATTCAAATAATCAAATATCCACTAACGATATAACATTTAATTCAACTTAAAAGTAAACAAGATATGAATATAATTACCTTTATATAGAATGGCTGCATCCTCTATAAACTTTTATTCTTATATGTTGTCACTTATTTTGTAACCCAAAATTTATACCTAAAATTATTAGTTTAAATCATAGTTGTCAACAATTCAGTGAATACTTATATTCCTAAAAATAAAGTAACATAAAAAAAGATAAAAATACGATACACAAGTTAGTTATAATTAATAAATTAGTATCAATATGTTTAATCATTCAAGCATAAACTATAAAAGATTTAAATCATTCTAATAATTATAGCATATCTATATCACTTTATATAATATACCCATCATAGGAGCACTATCTAAGATTTCACTATTTAAGGTACTTTAAGATCAATAATCTTTTAAGTTTATATATAGAGGTATCTTAGCATCCCTAACAAGCACCTCAGGGAGAGAATTCTATCAGTCAATATGTACATGCAAGCATTTTATATAATTTAT
>NW_018247824.1:0-368 GCF_001263595.1 Phalaenopsis equestris
ACCTTGTGTTCTTAAACTGTTTGTCAAGGATAGGTAATGTTCACGTAGTATTTAAAGTTGAATGTTAGATGCTTAAATGAAACAGTTATGTGGAGCATGTATGTAAATCATCTTAGGGAAAAATTTTAAAAATTACATTTTTTTTAATTCAATATTTTAAATACACTTAAAAATAGTTTTTTAAGAAAATCAATAAAGTCTCCGCGTTAGCGGTAATTTTGTCAGGTCAATAGGTAAAGTTGCTGCAGAGATTGCGATTTTGTAAAATTCAATTTTTTTAGTGTCTTGTGAGATATCAGTATTCTTATGGATGTATAAAAGGAAGGAGAAGAAGCACGGGTGTGATGGCTTTGTCGATGAGAAGGCTT
>NW_018247825.1:0-381 GCF_001263595.1 Phalaenopsis equestris
ACCTTGTGTTCTTAAACTGTTTGTCAAGGATAGGTGATGTTCACGTAGTATTTGAAGTTGAATGTTAGATGCTTAAATGAAACAATTATGTGGAGCATGCATGTAAATCATCTTAGGGAAAAATTTTAAAAATTATATTTTTTTTAATTCAATATTTTAAATACACTTAAAAATAGTTTTTTAAGAAAATCAATAAAGTCTCCGCGTTAGCAGTAATTTTGTCAGGTCAATGGGTAAAGTTGCTGCAGAGATTGCGATCTTGTAAAATTCAATTTTTTTAGTGTATTGTGAGATATCAGTATTCTTATGGATGTCGGAGATGCCAACGTAAAAGGAAGGAGAAGAGGCACGGGTGTGATGGCTTTGTCGATGAGAAGGCTT
>NW_018247826.1:0-809 GCF_001263595.1 Phalaenopsis equestris
ACTGTTTTTGATGCTCCAGCGCCTAATTAGGGAGAGAAATTTGAGTTCGTCTTATGTATGTACCACTATGTATGATATTGGGGGTTATATGCACCTTATGCCCCATTGTCCCTGTAACATGCAAGTAAGTAGTACTTTTTTTTTCATATATTTGTAGTTTACAGGTATGGGAGATTACAAGACAGATAACGCAGATATAACCCCCTCAATATCGGAGATATAACATGATATAATCACCCAATACTCTCTATATAATCTCCTGATATACACAGCGCTACGTACGTCTTACGTATGCAAATTTTTCTCCCAATTAGAGCTCAAAAATACTTTTAAAATAACAAATAAAGGAAGAATTACAAACATATCACCCAACTCTTATGTAAAGTATTTCACTTTTTTTTTTAATTTAAATTAGCTGTACTATTGATGTGATAGAGAAGATTTGACTGATATAAATATAAACAGCTAACTTTAGGTGTTTGATATGTAAATATATAAAATTTGGGTGGTATTTATGTAAATGCCCTTACTTCCGACTTATTTAGAAATTAAACAGGGTTGTAAAACTCAATTTTATTTCTATTTTGAGCACTTAAAATTTTCAGTTATTTAATTTTTTTATATATGTAGCTCATAATTTTTATGTATTTATATATCTAACAGCTAAACTTTCGTATTTGCATATCTAGCAATTCGAAGGTTTAAATCTATGCATGAAAAAATGTATTTCACTTTAAATAGTGGTAATTGTGTTATTTTTTATGTGATGTTAAGATATTTGAATGCTATGTGTGTAAAATGTAAATTTA
>NW_018247827.1:0-1528 GCF_001263595.1 Phalaenopsis equestris
TGGGCTAATGTGGATGCATATGGAAGACCTCAAGGCAGAGCTGTCGATGCACCATCTACTGCAGTTTTGAGACCTTATACTTCTGATGCTTCTTCCTTAGACACTGTCTTGGAGCAATTGTTTATTCAACATCGAGATATTCTATCATTACAGATTCAGATGCAGAATGCAGAAGAGCATGTGGATCATTATGATGAGTATTTATGGGGGAAGAGTGACTATGATGCTACTTTTGATAAAACTTTGGTGAGATTCTTGAAGGGCAATTATTCAGTTGAGTTTCCTACTTGCCCCAGATTTCCCCATATCAGAGTCACATATCGATGGAGAATGATGATGAGGAGGAGAAGGAAGAGGATGACTAGATTGTTTTTTTTTTTAATTTTTTATGTAGGTTTTATTAGTCACCTTGATGTATTGTTAGTGGGTTGTGTGTTAAAAACTTTTTATTTTATTTTAATGCATTACTGTTTTACTTTTGCTCCTGTTATTTAGAAATGATGTGTGTTAGAGTAGTATTTCACTTTGCAAGTTTCATGCTTTATATTTTAATTTTAGATTTATTACTGCCAACACTTATTTTTACTACTTGTACTAATTCTCTTGCTTAGAACCTTTAGATTTTTCTCTTTCTTCATGCTTATATTGAAATGTACTGTTTTAACTTAATTAAAAATTTAAGTTTGGGGGAAGGGAGAAAAAAATTTTTTTTAAGAAAAAAATAAACTAAATCATATTTGTCCTTAACAAACCATATTTTAAATATTATTTAACATAACCCGTTGTATGTCGTGTTAACTTTAGATAGCTATTTTTTTTATTTCAAAAATGTTATAATAGGCTTAAGTAAAAGTTTTAGATAATAAAGGCTAGTTCTAGAGTTAACATATTTATAATAAGAGTATATGATTATGCTTTTAGTATTTAAAGTAAGGAAAACTGTATTTTTGAAATATTAAGGATCTTAGATATACACTTAAAAAAAGTATTGAGAACTTATGAAAAATCTTTTTAAAGCTAATACACATTATCAAGTAAAGCAATGCAAGAAGTTTTTAATTTTAGCAAGAGGATAGTAAAGTTTAAAATCTTTAAAGGCTATCCAAATATAGTAATCCTCACATAAAAAACAAGAAAAGAGAAAAAAAATTAAAAGAAAAAAAAAAGTAAAAAGAAAAAAAAAGTGATGAGAAGCTTGAGGAGATGCCAAATAAAAAATTGGCTTCACTAGAATTAACTTAAGGAAAAAGAATTGAACACATTTTCTATGAACTTACTCTTAATTTTAAAAGTGTTAGCACATTTACTAGTAAAGCTCTCGTGAAATTCTTTTTCTTTAAATCTTCTGAGATCCCTACGTATAACAAATTACAGTTATTCTTGAAATGAATAAAAAATCGGAACTCCTAGACTTGATTACTATGTATTCTTACATTTGGGTTTTAATCTAAGTTATTAAAAACTTTTCTAAGGTTTTACTATTATATTTATGAAACAAAAACTATAGAAATCTTTAAGTAAAACCCAC
>NW_018247828.1:0-720 GCF_001263595.1 Phalaenopsis equestris
AAAATTTAATACACGTAGAGAAAATAACATATCGGAAAGAGATATGTCACAATTTTTATATACAAAAACTCTGAAAGGGAAAAAATTATGTGGTTTATTCATTCTAGTTAATATAATCAGTTATACACTAAAGGATAAAAACACTAAAACTGAGGGAAAAACTGATGGCTTTTTAAACGTCGCAAAAATTATTATAATTACCATTGGTTTTGCAACTATTTATATTTTTGGTTATTTACGATGTCATAACTACAATATATGTCGTTATTTATCAACTGTATTTTATTTTCAGACAGGTTTTAATTAGAACAGATGCATTGACTTATTTTATTAGTATGCGAAGAGATCGGCAATCGGTAGCATTTTTAATAACCAGCGCAATAAAAACTGTTTATAGGTCATCGATATTAATCATATATCTCATACGAAATCACCTCCCTCCCGATCTTGCCCTAAACTCTCCTCCCAATCACTCTTCTTCTTTACCCAAAGCCCTCCCCACTCCTCGAAACTCTTGCATGTCCCTCTCAGTTTCTTTCAAAACCATGACATTCGTCCCTAAAACCTCCGCAAAACAGTCAGAATACAAGCTAATTGCGAATGCAACAACGGGATCGCGGCTTACAGTGACTGGAAACTCCCATTTTTATCCTCCTTTCGCTCTTCTGCTACCCGAAACGACCGGGGAACGAAACTTGTTATCTTCATTTTTATTTTTAT
>NW_018247829.1:0-352 GCF_001263595.1 Phalaenopsis equestris
ATATGGAGATGAGAACTTATCCCCAGCGCAGTTGCCAGAAAAAAAAGTTTTGGTGAGGGAGTTACATGTTATAGAATTCTCGGAAGACTTATCTAGATGATCATACACAATATTTGAAGAATAATATATTCTCTCGAAGGGATGAAATACAACCTTAAACATGAGTCTGATCATCCGGACAATGATGACCTTTGGAAGTCTACGGAACCGAGGTTATTTTTTCCTTATCTTACGAATGTAAGATAATCTTTATTTTATTATGCTGTTGTGTCATGGGCAAGTCCTCATTGTTAATTATATCTCTAAAACTATTCCGAAGGAAAACTCTATATTAATATAATGATTTATTAAG
>NW_018247830.1:0-1278 GCF_001263595.1 Phalaenopsis equestris
TGAATGACATCCCAATTCGCTGAGAAGGCAACAATGGTATCGCCGTGTACGAAAGCCTCTGAAAATCCCGTCTTCTCACTCAGCTCCACTCCTGTGCGAAAGCAGATGATTTTTTGATTAAGCTTGATTCCGACTGTCTCTGATTTTTCCTTAAATTGCTTGCTTTGTCTCTTCTTTCATTCTCTATTTTTTAATCATATATTTATCATGGAGGATTTATAGTTATTCTTTCAATTTTTTTGGTTATTGCATTGATGCTTTTGTTCAAGCTTCATGGCTTTTTATGCCGAAATTGGTAGTGTATTACATGAATTGAAAACTTCGCAACTATTCGAAAACATAAATTGTCTGCTAGATTTTGAATCCCTTGTAATTTTTTCTGTTAGAAGTTGGCACGAAATTTAGAATATGGGTGATGTTTGATGTTGTGAAATCCACCTATACGGTAATAAGGGATAATTTTTCTTAGATCTCAGTGGATAATAATTTGATTGGTTCCATTTATTTATTCCTTCATATTGAAAGCAATGTATTCAGGAAATTCTTCGTTTGCCGACATTGCTTAGAAAATGAGGTCCGACTCTTTGTAAGAGATGGATTTTGCGGAGGAAGAAAAGATTGGAACAACGGCTGACAGGTGGTCAGTTTGTGGTCTTTGACTTGTTTTTAAGAATGTCTAGATGGTAGTTTAGAATCATTACAACACACACACACATACATTTGCGTGAAAAGGTTTAATACACTTTTAAAAAAAATTAAAATGGTGGTTATTTTGTGATATGAAAGATAAGGGGTCGTATATGTGAATACATAGTTATTAGGTGTTATGCGTGTGTTATGTGTCGGACAGAATAGATGCTGATATAATGGTGTTGTGATCATGAATATATTACTGTTAATTCAAATCTATATTATTTACAAGTATTAATTTCTCCATAATTTTTACATCTCGTAATTAATGTTTTGTATTTTTGTAATTGATTTTTCATTGTTTTTATTTTTTATTTTTCCATGTTATGCTACTTAATATTTTATTCATAAGCCACATAATATATAATTGAGGGTATCTTTGGCGCAGCTGCAGCTTTTCAACTTTTCAGCTACATTGTCTCAGGAAGCAGTTGCGAGGAAGCTGGCTGTATGTTTGGTGCAGCTGCGTGAAAAATGTTGTGAGCCAGTTTCATGTAAAATTGACCAAACTGTCCGTGTCTGTTTAAAATGTTTTTAATTTTTGATTTATTTATATAAATATGAGTATAATATACATAAAATTTATAA
>NW_018247831.1:0-232 GCF_001263595.1 Phalaenopsis equestris
TATATGGATCATTGAGTTTGTGTAAGTTAGAGGTCTGGGTGGGGATGTTGATGACGATAATGCTTATGTGTGCTAAGAGCCGGACATTAGAATTATATCTCCTATCTCAACAACCTTCGGGGAAGGGAAATGACCAATGATACTATTCCCTAACTTTTGGTAAGAAGTTGCCCCTTGTTCTCTTAGTTGTCAGTAGCTCTAATCTGACCAGGGTTTAACTTGTGGACTATCT
>NW_018247832.1:0-359 GCF_001263595.1 Phalaenopsis equestris
AAAATTCAAGCTTGAGCTATACTCTTATACTTGGGTTTGATCAAAAATCTCAGACTTTGCTTGATGGTAGAGATGGAGATGCAATAGAGAGAGTATACGATTGCGGAGATGGGTTGAAAATGGAAGATTTTTGGGCGATGTCATATCTTAATTAAAGTTGATTAAGCTGACTCAAGAAGTTCTCAAGTTAAAACATTTCAAGCTCAAGCTTGTACAACATACGAGCTCAAATTTGAGTTTGAGTTTGAGCTCAAGCTCAAACTCATGAATAAACTCGACTCTGACAAGTGGAGTTCGAGCCGGCTTACCTGTGTGTGTGAAATTTTTGTAAGGAAAAATTGCCTCAAATTTCACATAAT
>NW_018247833.1:0-705 GCF_001263595.1 Phalaenopsis equestris
TAAAAGTTGGGTGGTATGTCTGTAAATGCCCCAGACATACCTTCTACAAAAAAAAGTCTTTGCTTATGTTTGGCTAGCTTAATAAAGCAACAAAGATAACAAAAGGTCTTTATCATATTAAGTGGGGTTGGCTACTTGAATCCTTCTTCTCCATTGCATCCTATTGAGTGTCATAGTTTCATTTGATTATAATATATTCTAATATAAGGATTCAGATGATGATCACACTTACTATTTTGAGGGCTTTTTTACATTACATAAAAAATAAATGAATTTACATTAATAGTGATTAGCATTGGCCTTTCATTTATCAATATCACTCATAGCACATTTTCCCCATTCACGCCTTCTACAAAATGTTAGAGTTATCAAAATAGTGAGAGACAACTCATCGTTATCAAAAGAATTAAGTCATCTCGAACTCTTGTTGACATTATATATTGGCGAGCAAGTAAATTGTTCATTCTGACCATGAATATTAGGTCTATTGGCATCAAATTATCTAAGCGAAATCTAAGCTATTTAACACATATATTCCTCTTGGTTTAAACACTACTTATTCAACAAAAATAAAATTTTTGAGCATAAGGTTATTCTCATCACATAAGTAAAGTTTCAAACATTTACTAATCCTACTAATGTATCCTAATATTACTTATCTTTTGATTTATTAATGAGATAGACAACAACACTAACTCATCCTTC
>NW_018247834.1:0-779 GCF_001263595.1 Phalaenopsis equestris
CAAACCATCCCCGAAATAACGCCGACACAACCAAATAAAGATGGCTCCAAAGAAGTCTGAGGTAAAATTATCAACATTTTGGAAGGCTTAGAGCTATACACCGGGGTCTTCTCAGAAAATGATGAAAACAGAATTTTAGATTGTGTATTCGACTTGAGAGACAGAGGTCAAGCTAGTCTACTGAGGCCGAGAACTTATTCAGAGTCGCAGAAATGGATGCGCGGGAAAGGTAGAATAACCATTAAATGTGGTTGTTTCTACAATTTTATTAAAGATATGCAAGGGAACCCCCCAGGTATTTTCAGATGCAGGGAGTTGCATTCCTCCCCATATTGATCATCATGACTTTGTTAGACCTTTTTTCATAGTGTCTTTCATGAGCAGAAGTAACATACTCTTTGGAAGACAAATCAACATCATTGGCCCTGGGGAATTCAGAGGGTCTGCTGAGATTCCACTGTCGATTGGTTCAGTACTAGTCATAAAAGTAAATGGGGCCAATTTGGCCAAACACTGCATCTCAGGAGTGCAAAATCCCAAAGTATATGTAACATTCAAGAGAATGCAAGACAACAAAATACCATGAGGGTTCCATCTGGACCCAGAATTGGAGGAACTATAACCTTATGAGATATGAGAGGGTTGCACCTCTAAGTACATGTAAAAAGAATTTTTATCCTAGAGCGTGGCTTAGTAGGTCAGTTTGATCAGGAGCTCACCCCACCGAGGATGGACAATTAGTGGACACCTTTTTGTACCAGCATATATGATAAGACATA
>NW_018247835.1:0-1862 GCF_001263595.1 Phalaenopsis equestris
TATGTAATAAATCATAATAATGCTATTAAATTGGGGCAAATAAATACAAAAAAGTAAATTTTAAATTTTATAAATTTAACATTCAATTATTTTTATTTATAATAACATCACCTAAATTTTAAAGAGCACAATAATATCTAAAATTATATATATATATATATACACACACACACACACACACACACTAAATATCATTAGTTGGTAATAATATCATAATAAAAAATATAATTTATGTGCTCAAATCTCCCAAATTTTTTGGCATAATATAAATAATAAGTGTGGCACATATACCACACAATACCAATGAGTTTGTATACTCAATATTTAAATTTTAGAATTTTAGATTTATTTATATAATATTTTAGGAAAATTTATGTGCATACCACTCAATTCTTAGGTATTTTCATATCTAATACTTACATTTTAAAAGGTGTATTTCACTCATATATATATATATATATATAGAGAGAGAGAGAGAGAGAGAGAGAGAGACACACACACACACCACCTTATCTATGTATGAAAATTCAAAATGTGCATTTTAATTTTTAAAAATTAAAATAGTAATACTTTTTTATAAAAAAAATTTGAAAATCAAATAGGTATTATGTTCATAAGAATTTGGTGGTATGTATGTAAATTCCCAAAAAAACAGTATGCAAGTAAATGCACCTATTTAAACATATTAAAATATATGACTAAAAATCTTTTTAAAAAGCTAATATTAATAGTATTTGTAGTGCAATTTAAAATTTTAAATTTTATATAAATAAATATTAAATATACAACATTCGAATTATACCACATGCCTACGTACCAATCCTCCTAATTTTTCAAAAAAAAAATCCAAAATAGGCCAATTTACGAAATAATTTAGAGATTTCTCCATATTTGCAAACCAGAGTATTATCCAAAATTCTAAAGAGAAGGAAGAAGAAGCAATCATAGACATAATCTCATCTTCTAATAATCCCCATCTAAATTCTTCAGCCTAAAAACTGCACCTTATTCTCCGACTCCAGCTCCGGCGACCCTCTCCTGCTCCTCGGATCACCCGCGTTCATAACTACCGGCGGAATCTCAAACCCCTGCATCGCCGGTGGCGGATGTCTCCACTCTGGCAACGGTCCGGCGAGCATCAGCGTCTGAAGCAAGGGCCCCGCAGTCATCACCGCCTCCAAAAGTCGCCCCTTTTCCGGCAATCCCCGTTTCCTCGCCGCCGCTTCCATCTCCTCCTCCGCCACCGCTGCAGCAGGGGAGCTCTCCTCTTCCGAGGAAGACGAGGCGGGCGCGGGGCGGTGGCGGTGATCGAGGAGGAGGAGGAGGGAGTGAGCGTGGAGGCGAGCTTCGTCTCGTTCGCGTGAAGCGAGGTTGAGGAGATGGGAGAGGTGGAGGGCGTAGGCCTCGAGACGGCGGAGCTCTTCTTGGGCTATGAAGCGGGTGGACTCGAGCTCGAGTGTGGTGCGGAGGAGGGCTTGACGGAGATCGTCGGAGGAGTGGAACTCGTCGCCGCCGGCTGGGGGCGGGGAGGAGAAGAGAGGCCATGAGGTGGGAGAATTGGGGGGCCGGGAATTGTGGTCCATTTCGTCGGATTGAGGAGTGGGAGAACAGGGGTCGTTGTCGCGTTATTAAAGGAGGGCGTTTTCTACTGCTGATTCATTGGTTGGAGAGTGGGGTTACCGCCCGGTGAGAGGATTACAAAGTCTATTTTGTCATCATTGCTACGTGTAAATATGAAGGTTTGGCTTGACATATGTAAATACATGAAAGTTGTGGGTTATGTATGTAAATGCCATTATACATTAAAAGGAGATGTTTTATTGTGGCTTGAGGATTAGTTGTAATATAAGAAGATGCATGCC
>NW_018247836.1:0-928 GCF_001263595.1 Phalaenopsis equestris
TTTAAGTTAAAATGTTCTAATTCAGTGTGAACATAAAGCTATTTACAATGCATAAGGTATAAGAAAAAAAGATAAATTATTTTAATATGATTTAGATGATGTAATAATAATATTTTTAATAATTCAATATATAATATTTTTATTCACGATAAATTATTTAGAATATTTTTAATAATAATTCAACAATTCTTTGCCATCCATGTGGTATGTAAAAATGGAAGTTTATGTATTAGATATATGTAATCTTCGAAATAAAAAAGAAAGAACAGAGATTTAATGGGGTTCAACAATTTGCCTACGCCATTGAAAGCAGAGCAGCGGCTTCTTTATATTTCACAAAAAACAGTACAAAATCCGTTTAGGGTTAATAATATGACGCATATATAACCCAGGTATACAACATGTAATTACAAAATTATCTTGTGTCGTACCGCAGGGGCGTTGCCTCCGCACCCAAACATACTTAATGAAACTCTCCCGATTGAACAAATGCTTCCACTCCACTCCGCTCGCCTAGTTCTGTTCTGCTCCAGCATTTATCTCTTATCTGGTATATGAGTCATACCTAACAATATGTAAATACATAATTATGCAAGTCACTTCGTTCTAGTTTTGCGCTGTGCCTGTACTTGTGTGTGTAACAGGGATGGAACGACATTGAGGGTGTGCAAAATTATCAAATATTTATTTTTTTAAGTATAATATATCGATGGGAGAATGGTGGAGGTGCAAAATATTAATTTTTATTATTTATATGAAGAAATTAAAAATTTTTAGTGAGAGTTGACTCTCCTGAAACCTATATGTGTAAGAACATATGTAAATACATAAAAAGTTGGTGATATGTATGTAAATATTTATTTATTATATGCCCTTCAAAGATCCAAGTTTTTGTGTCCCATCTTCTGAACTACTCGTTGGCTTTTTT
>NW_018247837.1:0-426 GCF_001263595.1 Phalaenopsis equestris
AGAAAGTAGATGGTATAGAGAAAAAAACAAAGAAAAAAGTGAATCAAATTAGGTTGGAAATGGGGGAGAATTTTTCATCCATGGAAGGACGATTCTCATCTGTGGAGGGAGGATGGATCAGAGATTTACAACCCCAGAAGAAATGATGAAGAAGATTGTGGAGTTTTACACAAATGCTTGTCACGGGATCGAGCGAACGCCGACTACAGATGCGAGCGACAACACTTAGAAGAAGTAGAGCAACATGTAGAAGACTGGAACAAACAAAAGCAGACATGATCGAGCGAAGGAGTTGGGAGTAGATTCGATCGATAACATCTAGATGGATTTGCATGCATCAGAAGGTTTGAATGAGTGACAATAGGTTGAATAGATCGATGTACAATTCAGTGCTGGAGAAGATCAATTTGAATGACTTTGAATTGG
>NW_018247838.1:0-381 GCF_001263595.1 Phalaenopsis equestris
TATTTGCAAAAATAACACACTAAATCCACCCGCATTAGTAAGGCACGTCCCTGTGTCATCTCGAAAGAGGCCACCAGCCCTAACAGTACTAGGGGACTAGCTACCATCAATATTAGCTTTAAACCAACCAGAAGAGGGGGGTCTTGATACACCTAAAATATATAGTGTTTTTAGATACATTTTTATATCTATTTTTGAGATATTGCGCTTTAATGGAAGGTATTTTTGTGTTTTTCTTGTAATTACAAGTGAAAATGGAAAAAATGCTTAAAGGAGTGAAAAATGATCAAATTTGGAGCAAAAAGGTGAAAAATTGTGCAAAAGAGTTTTGGCGCCTACGCGTCCTATCCGGCGCTTAAGCACCGGTTAAACAAAGAAGGT
>NW_018247839.1:0-441 GCF_001263595.1 Phalaenopsis equestris
AATATCAACTAATTCCATTAATTTACCATTAAGAGCACCTATATTCTGGTAAGAGTCAAATTAAACAAATTAAACAAAGAGCTAGACGACGTTCTTACTCAATTCATAAAGAAAGATCAAATTTCTGCGTCAGATTATGTTGAGAAAATTAAGGCGAAGAAAAATAGGAATCAACACAAATCCAGAAGAACACAAAGATTTAACGAGGTTCGGCGAAGATGCCTACATTCGGGAGCAGAGCGGCGACCACCTTTTCAATATTCAGAAAAGAGTAAATAATATAAGATTCAACTCTCTCAAAGACCTAAGATTACAAACAGGTTTATTTATAATCCTAGAGTAAACGCTACAGTACAATATATAATTCCCAAATTACCCCTATACTGTATAGCCCCAACCCACATAACGTAACTTCCCGATTTGGACAGATTCTTCCGCTCC
>NW_018247839.1:465-986 GCF_001263595.1 Phalaenopsis equestris
TGTCCCTATATGGTATATGAGCCATATCATAACAAATCTCCACCTTGGCGAATATCCAGCCCCTTAGGAGAAAAGATACCTGGGAGTTACACCTGCACCAATGTGGGTTGGGCCATCATGCTTCTGCTGCGCCCTCGCTGATCTCAACCCACTAAATTCCAAGAAACACACTCCTTTAATTCCAAGAGACGTCTTCATTCCAAGAGAATCCAAATTCTGGTATTATGTGTTATACCTAACAATTCTCCACCTTGGCGAATATTCAACTCTTTAAGAGAAAATCTTCACCTTGCGAATATCCAATCCCTTAGGAGAAAAATCTCCACCTTGCGAATATTCTGCCCTTTAGGAGAAAATCCCCACCTTGTGAATATCCAGCTCCTTAGGAGAAATATCTCCACCTTGCGAACATCCTGCCCCTTAGGAGAAAATCTCCACCTTGCGAATATCCAGCCCCTTAGGAGAAAATATCATGAAATTTTCCTATTCGCACCAGCACCTCGGCTAAACTGTTGTCCCAT
>NW_018247840.1:0-239 GCF_001263595.1 Phalaenopsis equestris
TCATTTTCTAATTTATTTAATTCCCAATTTATCAACTTAAACATGTGGTGCCACCTCATCCTAGGAAACTTCGAAGCTCCACGTGGTGTCCTCTCGTTCGGCGCCGCCATCCACCTCAATGTTGAATCGGCCTGCTTTTCATGTAAGAAGGCGATGTCCGGCTAGATCTCGTCTGTTGATGAGATAAACACGCAAATCGGATACCTCTCCGTCATCTTCTCCATGCCTTAACCCGAGAG
>NW_018247841.1:0-1322 GCF_001263595.1 Phalaenopsis equestris
TATGTGACTCTGTTAGGGGTGTAAGTGAGCCGAGCTAGTTCTTGACTTGCAAACGATTTTCTGAGTCAAGCTTAGAGTGGTGAACTCGACCTCAAACTGAAGCTCGGAAATTAAAAGAGCTCAAGCTCTACTTGTTGGCATGTGAGTTGGCTCAACTAGCTAGATTTTAATCATGTCAAAGCCTTCTCAGGCGAGTTATCGTGAAATTGCTCCTCTCCGTTCATCAATCACTTAGATTGCTTCTCTGGTGAGCTCACATGGTAATTTCATTTGAGCCCGCGAACCAACTAGCGAGCCAGCAGTTAGTGCCGTGAACAGAGCTCAAGCTCGAGCTTTTATTTTGACAAACCAGTCGAGCTCGAGGTAGGCATGACTCAAGCTCTGCTCGACTTGCTTATACCCCCTAGCTTGCTAGACTTGTTTATCCCCTAGATTTAATTCCCAATTAGTTTATGTTCATACCTAATCATATCATTAACCTAAGATTTTTACTATTGAACTTACTACCGTCAGCTTAACTCCATTACTCAATTGAGTAGATGGAGAATATTTCAAAAACTCACACTTCCTTCATTGGTGGTGCTCCTCGAACACATCGTCGACAAGCAACGAACCCAAAAACCAAATAAAAGGTTGCAATGCTTATCTAAAATTCACTTGAGCTTTGGCTTTAGCAGGAATAAAAGAAACTGCAAACCAGTATAATATGATACAATCTTTGTTAAAATTGCAATATTTACAATGTAAAACAACTTACACAATGCCTAGCAGCATAGTTTTTCCTATATATATATCTGTGTGTGTGTGTCTGTGTGTTATATGTTATATATATCAGGTATTTATAAACAATCTCTCGTTATAATATCAAAACAAGCATAAAATATATCTGAAACTCCCAAAATGCAAGCTATACTACTTTCTTTTGGAAAGAAAAGACTAATTATGTTAAATATAAGGTTTATTGTTTCTCTTATGAGAACTATCCTAAAGTGAATCGGCATTAGCTCTTTTTGTTTAAAGGTTATTCTTGTAGTTTTGCTATTATGGCCTGTAAAATCTTTATAAGAGGTTAAAAACTAAAGTTATCTTAACTAATAGAGATTTATATGTTAACCCTTTATGTTCTTTGCTGGTCTTATAATGAAATTCATTCACATCTCTATTTTGAATATCTTTATTCTCTTACTATTTTGAAGATGTGTATTCCTAATGGTGGGTTTTTCCATTTGGGCTGTAAATTTTGTAGGCTTTGAATTAAGCTGGCTGTTTTAATAATATCCTCTTTTGGCTGTCCATATTGCTGCTCATTTTATTAGAATTTA
>NW_018247842.1:0-414 GCF_001263595.1 Phalaenopsis equestris
TTCAACAAGTACTCTGGTTTCTTATGAAAGGGAAAAATTAAAACTAAGAATGTCCATTTTGAGTGGTTTATTATAAGTTGAGGCAATAGCGTACAAAGCTTTTTGAGTAAATTAATGAAATTTCAGACCATGAAGACAAATCCAAACCGGAATGATCGGAGGTTCCGTCTGAGGGTCAAAATCCACAGACCATTTCAGAATCTTTATTGTTCTGTTATCAATTCAGATTATTCTTCTAGCAAATAAACGCGTGTAATCATCTTCATTATTAATTTGTATGAGAATATGTCTTCCATCTAACAGTCTAATTTTCCGTTCCCCAACCAGGTACATAAGCTCAAATTCCTTACGAATCAGCTCTATTTTGAGATGACCATATAGAAATTTTCCAACTAAATTCAGTCGACAGGAGAA
>NW_018247843.1:0-497 GCF_001263595.1 Phalaenopsis equestris
ATGAATATCCAACATCAATCAAATAATAATTCTTTAATATAATTATAACCATTATTATTTCATTGAATGTATCATTTCATTTATTCATATTCAATAAAACCCGAGGGTGGCTTCAGAAACTTCAATTTTTGAGTTCGTGTGGTAAATTTGAATATGTGACTTTCGTGTGCACAACATTTCCATCCAAACTTAGCAAAAGTGAAGCACATGCTAAATCACACACAACTATTACATTTTTTTGTGGGGGTAACACATCATCAATGTATACAATGTTTTTCCTGCTTGACATGCGTGTATTTATATGTGCTTAAGTAAATTTAGGAAAATATAAAAACAAATATTTACCTTAAAATGTTGCATATAAATTGGTCTTGTGAAATCTCCATGAGGGTTCTCCTGGAATGTGGGGTCTTCCAGTCTAATTTTTTTTATGATAAGCTAATCAGAGCATTCAATCAAAGCTTTTTTATGGAATGTTTGATTTTTTTAAGGAATGT
>NW_018247844.1:0-263 GCF_001263595.1 Phalaenopsis equestris
TCACTTCATTTTTGGAGGGACAATATGAACTAGAATTTGATTTTTTGAGTTTAAAAAAATTATTCCTTCCCAAAAACTGCCAAAAACCGCCATTTGAACCAGCATAACCGCCAATTCACCGGTTTCGCCGTCGACAAACTTCTGTATTAATTTTGTCTGGACTCTCGGGAAAAACCCGCCGTCGGCGGCGGCTGGGGTCAAGCGGCGTCGAGGGTACCGTCGACGCCTAAGGCAAAATTTTTACAGTTTCGCTCTGGTCCGAA
>NW_018247845.1:0-498 GCF_001263595.1 Phalaenopsis equestris
TCCTCCGCTCTTCTCTTCAATCACTTCAAGGTACCTTGCTTGCTGTGCTCAGTGTTCTTTGTTTTTCGTTTGCATGACCTTTTAATTGGAAAAAAAATTATTGTTCAAATTTTAATTTTTTTAACTGTAGCTGAACCAAGATGTTCAATTAGGATTAGTGCTCAGCATGTGGGCCATTTACATACTTTGCACAAAATTTTTACATATTTACACACATAACACTCAAATAGTTAATATCATATAGAAATTTACTTTTTAAAATTGAAATATACCTTTTCATGCATTGTTTTAAAGTGCCAAAATGCTATGTATGTAAATTTGTAAGTTTAGGTGTGAGATAAGTAAATACATAAGAATCATGTGCAACGTATGTAGATTTCCCTATATATATATTTTTTTTACTTATAAAGAGCATTTTCTTAATCATTCTTAACCATTTGTTGTTGCTTTAACGATACTTCATTTTCAAAACCTGGGGAATGAAATCTTGGCAGAGCT
>NW_018247846.1:0-400 GCF_001263595.1 Phalaenopsis equestris
AATCTTCCCAAAAATTTTAAAATTTTGAATCTAGGAAATTTAGAAGAAATCTTTGGTGAAAATAAAAAATTTTTGAGTTTAAAGTGTAGCTCTTATAAAGAGAAGATGATATCTGAACTTCTTTTGTGTTTTAATTGCCTCAAATCCAAGCGCTATTAAGCCTTAGGGCTATAAATCAAAGTTTGAAGGTGATAAAAGGGGTAAAAATGATGTTTTTATTGTGCAAATCGCAGAATTTTAAGGTAGTAGGGAACTTTCGGGTTTCGAGCACCATCGTCGCCCATGCAGGCCCCGTCGGCGCCAGAGCCAAAATTTTCAATTTTTTTAACTTTTTACAAGTTCAGTTGTTTCCAATTCACTCAAACGTCAATTTAGTCTTTTCAAACAATAATATTCATCC
>NW_018247847.1:0-416 GCF_001263595.1 Phalaenopsis equestris
GTTATTTTGGTGTTATTGAATAACCCCGAAAATCATTATAGAGGTTATTTCAGGGTTATTGAAAAGAAAACCATATATTTCACTTCCATAATCCCGAAACAACACTGCAGTGATTATTTCGAGGTTATTGAAGAGCAACTCATATATTCGACTTTCATAAACCTAAAATGAGACCGTAGGGGTTATTTCGGGGTTACTATGGGGTTTTTTCTAGGTTGTTTCGTGGTCATTGAAGAAAAACTCATATATTCCTCTTTAATAATCTTGAAATAACATCGCAGATGTTATTAAAGAGAAATTCATATATTCCACTTTAAAAACCCCGTTGAGGTTATTTAGGGATTATTTCGGGGCTATTTCTGGGTTTGCAGGGGTTATTGAAGTCTGCAGTTCCACTCCAATAACCTCCGTGGTTT
>NW_018247848.1:0-416 GCF_001263595.1 Phalaenopsis equestris
GTTATTTTGGTGTTATTGAATAACCCCGAAAATCACTATAGAGGTTATTTCAGGGTTATTGAAGAGAAAATCATATATTTCATTTCCATAATCCCGAAACAACACTGCGGTGATTATTTCGAGGTTATTGAAGAGTAACTCATATATTCGACTTTCATAAACCTAAAATGAGACCGTAGGGGTTATTTCGGGGTTACTATGGGGTTTTTTCTAGGTTGTTTCGTGGTCATTGAAGAAAAACTCATATATTCCTCTTTAATAATCTTGAAATAACATCACAGATGTTATTGAAGAGAAATTCATATATTCTACTTTAAAAACTCCGTTGAGGTTATTTAGGGATTATTTCGGGTCTATTTCTGGGTTTGCAGGGGTTATTGGAGTCTGCAGTTCCACTCCAATAACCTCCGTGGTTT
>NW_018247849.1:0-1162 GCF_001263595.1 Phalaenopsis equestris
AGTGAGATCTTAGGGTTTTAATGTTAACGATCACAAGTTAGCATATTTGAGGACGATGACGGGGAGTAGTCTGATCACGCGTTTATCTTATCAACAAACTAGATCAAACTGGATGAACTCTTGGTGCGTGAACCGCGGGATGCATGGCATGCCAAGGTGGAAAGCGCAATAAATGGGAGAAGGCGGCATCCAACCAGAGTGTGCCACACATTTTTTTGAAGCCGCCTAGGATCTAGTCAGCGTCGTGCATTTAAATAGATAAATAGGGAATTAAATAAATCAAAAAATGATTCCTAAATTTAAAAATCCATATCTTGGTGTTGAAAAATCACAAAAATAAAATAAAAATATCCGCTTGCTCAGTGAATAGAGGAAAATAATGTAGAAATAATTTGAATTTTTTGTGTGGCATATTTTATTTTTAATTAACTAAATGTTGTTTTGAGTTTTTCGATTCTCCATGCATGTCGACATTTCACCTCAGCTTGATATTTTGGCATGTTGTTACCTCTATCTTTGGGAACATTCTCTGATTTTTCCAAAGTCAAAGGAGATCTCTAGACAGAGATACATATTTTTCAAGTTTATGTCTATTATTTACATAAATTAATCAAAATAATTAGCATGCTACTTAAAAAATTCCAAGAAAATTTTGGAAGGATTATTGTGGCTAGATAACCCTTTAGAAAATATTTGATGGGCATAGTCATTAAGAATACACTAAACTTTCACCAAATCCTAAAGCACAAAGAAAATTAATTTGGGAAATGTAACCATCTAAATGACTTAGTTTTTAATCTCCACTATAATTAATCTCCACAAATATTCAAAGTTCATAGAACTCCCCATAAAAGTTTCAAAATATTTGGAGCTCATTTGATAACTCAAATTGATTTTCTAAATTAAATGTCATTTTTAACACTAAAATAATTTTTAACAATTAAAATATAACTCAAAAAATCATAAAAATTAGTTTTTGGAGTTTTATGTGATCTGATGAATTTTATAAAAAATAAATTTGTAATTAAAATAAAAACTCCATTTTTAAGCTTTTCTTTAATATTTAAATAATTAAAAAAAGATAAAAAACACAAAAATAATAAAATTCATGAAAATGATATAAATTATTTTCTAATCACTTAGGAACAATTGGAATATTTTT
>NW_018247850.1:0-268 GCF_001263595.1 Phalaenopsis equestris
CACCATTAGATCCATAATTGACCAAAATAGTCATTATGACGATCAATAGGTCCAGGGTTGGCCACATGGGTTTAGGGTTGATCGTATGATCAAGGAGACGACCATTGGGTCAAGGGTAGATCAAATCAAGGTTTGACAATACTGTTCTGATCATTTTGGGATGTCATCATGGTTTGAGTCCAAAGAAGGTGTATTGGGGGTCAATCCAATTTTTATGGTTTTAGGGACCCAAGATGGATTCAAAGGTGTCAATGTTGGTAGACCTCCT
>NW_018247851.1:0-10069 GCF_001263595.1 Phalaenopsis equestris
AGAAGTGATGAGCTATATTGAGAAGGAAAGCTCAGTGACTCACATTCTACCTAAGAGGTAGCGAAGGGAATCAGAGTTTAGGTACTGTTCCCAAGATGGAAACTGGAATTTATGTATCAGCCCCATAATGAGAATCGAAACCCTTACCCCATTTAATGGGGTCTCACACCGATCTCAAAGAGGGTGTCACATTAGGAAGGAAAACACAATGACTCACATCCAACCTAAGAGGTGACAAGTTAAATTGGGAAAGAAAGCACAGGGACTCATATCCAATAAAAGAGGTAGCGGAGGGAATCATAATTTAGGTACTGATCCCAGGATGAGAACTGGAATTTTGGTACCAGCCCTAGAATGAGAATCGAAAGCCTTACTCCATGTAAGGGTGTCTCACACCAATCTCAAAAAGGTTGTCACATTAGAAAGGAAAGCAC
Source organism: Phalaenopsis equestris (assembly GCF_001263595.1). Lineage (NCBI taxonomy): Eukaryota > Viridiplantae > Streptophyta > Magnoliopsida > Asparagales > Orchidaceae > Phalaenopsis > Phalaenopsis equestris. The sequence goes on from NW_018247851.1 coordinate 435, forward strand.
AAAGACTCGCATCCAACCTAAGAGGTGATGAGCTACATTGGGAAGAAAAGCATAGGGACTCACATCCAACACAAGATTTAGCGGAGGGAATCAAAAATTAGGAGATTGGAACTGGAATATAGGTATCAGCCTCAGAATGATAATCGAAAGCCTTACTCCATTTAAGAGAGTCTCACACCAATCTCAAAGAGGGTCTCACATTAAGAAGGAAAGCATAGAGACTCACATCCAACCTAAGAGGTGACGAGTGATCCCGACTTTCAATATAGATGTAAAATGTGATGTATGTTATTATATGCTTAATTTCCTTAATAGTTATTCTTAATTTGCAACAAAGCCAAAAACTTGATTCCGAGCAAAAGTTAGGTTATTTTTCAACTATGAAGCAAATAAGAATGCAATTATAATTTTAAATATGGGATACTACGTAAGTATATGTATCGTTATCAAGTAATATAAGACTTTCTAATTAAGTCCCGAATATAGAGCCCACAAGAAAAAAATGACTATATGTTTTATAGGAATTTAGAAGTTTTAGATGACAAAAATCTACTTAGCAAAATATTCTTACTTCAATTTAAGAGGCTAAAATAGGAATGCAAATTTGATTATTTTTGTAATTTTTTTTGTTTATGAATATAAAATAAGCAACTAATTAACTAACTAAATACTTGCAAGATGAATGTGATATAAATAAAATTTATTTTTTCTTATCATGAATCAATAATAAGTAGAGAAATTCTGTTGTGGAAGTATTCTAAATATGTTGTACCAAATAGAAGTAATAATATTCTTTACCCTTTTTAGAGGTGTTATAAAGAATATTGGTTAATCTATAGTTTGAATAGTCTTGAAGACCGGCTAGACAGGGAATATACTAGCTCTCACTCTAAAGTGCTCTCTTCTCCCTTCACCTGGGGGTTAGCATCTCGTATCAAAACCTAAAACTACAAATTAAATTAGGGGCTTTAGCCTATCACTCTAAAGTCCTGTAATTCTACACCATTGAAAAGTTTATTTTCCTATTTATTTGCACTCAACCCCATAAATTATATTCTCATCCATGAAATCAATATGTGATTCTAACCATTTGTTGACTGAGACAATATCATCTCGGATCTTACATGTTCTTACAGCAGGTATTAACATCTTAATTGGTCAAATCAAGAATTAAGTGAAGTGCAAGGTTTCAAATCATCACAACTTATTCCAACAATGAAACTTAATACTTCACATAACTTTATTTCAACACTTAATAACTTATCATTTTAAGAAAAAAATAAAGAAAACTACTCAGAATCCATTGAGAAAATAAAGTCACACGTGAGTTTTAAAAAAAGAAATCATGTACACAAACAAGAAATCTAAATTAAAACCAAGTGTAGTCATAAAGATAAACGCTTATCTCAAATCCTCTCCACCAAATGTCTTAAAGTTCCTTTGAATTCTCTTCCTTCACTTTATTATCGGTGTATTCTCAGGTTATTCCCGGGGTACTGTTTGATATATTGTTATTTTGTATACATCAATTTGGAGAATAAATGTATTATCTGTTTGATGTATTATTATTTTGTTAGGTTATTCCTATGTTATTGTTGATGTATTGTTATCTTGTTAGGTTATTATCGGTGTATTCTCAGGTTATTCCCGGGGTACTGTTTGATATATTGTTATTTTGTATACATCAATTTGGAGAATAAATGTATTATCTGTTTGATGTATTATTATTTTGTTAGGTTATTCCTATGTTATTGTTGATGTATTGTTATCTTGTTAGGTTATTATCGGTGTATTCTCAGGTTATTCCCGGGGTACTGTTTGATATATTGTTATTTTGTATACATCAATTTGGAGAATAAATGTATTATCTGTTTGATGTATTGTTATTTTGTTAGGTTATTCCTAGGTTATTGTTGATGTATTGTTATCTTGTTAGGTTATTATCGGTGTATTCTCAGGTTATTCCCGGGGTACTGTTTGATATATTGTTATTTTGTATACATCAATTTGGAGAATAAATGTATTATCTGTTTGATGTATTATTATTTTGTTAGGTTATTCCTATGTTATTGTTGATGTATTGTTATCTTGTTAGGTTATTATCGGTGTATTCTCAGGTTATTCCCGGGGTACTGTTTGATATATTGTTATTTTGTATACATCAATTTGGAGAATAAATGTATTATCTGTTTGATGTATTATTATTTTGTTAGGTTATTCCTATGTTATTGTTGATGTATTGTTATCTTGTTAGGTTATTATCGGTGTATTCTCAGGTTATTCCCGGGGTACTGTTTGATATATTGTTATTTTGTATACATCAATTTGGAGAATAAATGTATTATCTGTTTGATGTATTGTTATTTTGTTAGGTTATTCCTAGGTTATTGTTGATGTATTGTTATCTTGTTAGGTTATTATCGGTGTATTCTCAGGTTATTCCCGGGGTACTGTTTGATATATTGTTATTTTGTATACATCAATTTGGAGAATAAATGTATTATCTGTTTGATGTATTATTATTTTGTTAGGTTATTCCTATGTTATTGTTGATGTATTGTTATCTTGTTAGGTTATTATCGGTGTATTCTCAGGTTATTCCCGGGGTACTGTTTGATATATTGTTATTTTGTATACATCAATTTGGAGAATAAATGTATTATCTGTTTGATGTATTATTATTTTGTTAGGTTATTCCTATGTTATTGTTGATGTATTGTTATCTTGTTAGGTTATTATCGGTGTATTCTCAGGTTATTCCCGGGGTACTGTTTGATATATTGTTATTTTGTATACATCAATTTGGAGAATAAATGTATTATCTGTTTGATGTATTGTTATTTTGTTAGGTTATTCCTAGGTTATTGTTGATGTATTGTTATCTTGTTAGGTTATTATCGGTGTATTCTCAGGTTATTCCCGGGGTACTGTTTGATATATTGTTATTTTGTATACATCAATTTGGAGAATAAATGTATTATCTGTTTGATGTATTATTATTTTGTTAGGTTATTCCTATGTTATTGTTGATGTATTGTTATCTTGTTAGGTTATTATCGGTGTATTCTCAGGTTATTCCCGGGGTACTGTTTGATATATTGTTATTTTGTATACATCAATTTGGAGAATAAATGTATTATCTGTTTGATGTATTATTATTTTGTTAGGTTATTCCTATGTTATTGTTGATGTATTGTTATCTTGTTAGGTTATTATCGGTGTATTCTCAGGTTATTCCCGGGGTACTGTTTGATATATTGTTATTTTGTATACATCAATTTGGAGAATAAATGTATTATCTGTTTGATGTATTGTTATTTTGTTAGGTTATTCCTAGGTTATTGTTGATGTATTGTTATCTTGTTAGGTTATTATCGGTGTATTCTCAGGTTATTCCCGGGGTACTGTTTGATATATTGTTATTTTGTATACATCAATTTGGAGAATAAATGTATTATCTGTTTGATGTATTATTATTTTGTTAGGTTATTCCTATGTTATTGTTGATGTATTGTTATCTTGTTAGGTTATTATCGGTGTATTCTCAGGTTATTCCCGGGGTACTGTTTGATATATTGTTATTTTGTATACATCAATTTGGAGAATAAATGTATTATCTGTTTGATGTATTATTATTTTGTTAGGTTATTCCTATGTTATTGTTGATGTATTGTTATCTTGTTAGGTTATTATCGGTGTATTCTCAGGTTATTCCCGGGGTACTGTTTGATATATTGTTATTTTGTATACATCAATTTGGAGAATAAATGTATTATCTGTTTGATGTATTATTATTTTGTTAGGTTATTCCTATGTTATTGTTGATGTATTGTTATCTTGTTAGGTTATTATCGGTGTATTCTCAGGTTATTCCCGGGGTACTGTTTGATATATTGTTATTTTGTATACATCAATTTGGAGAATAAATGTATTATCTGTTTGATGTATTATTATTTTGTTAGGTTATTCCTATGTTATTGTTGATGTATTGTTATCTTGTTAGGTTATTATCGGTGTATTCTCAGGTTATTCCCGGGGTACTGTTTGATATATTGTTATTTTGTATACATCAATTTGGAGAATAAATGTATTATCTGTTTGATGTATTATTATTTTGTTAGGTTATTCCTATGTTATTGTTGATGTATTGTTATCTTGTTAGGTTATTATCGGTGTATTCTCAGGTTATTCCCGGGGTACTGTTTGATATATTGTTATTTTGTATACATCAATTTGGAGAATAAATGTATTATCTGTTTGATGTATTATTATTTTGTTAGGTTATTCCTATGTTATTGTTGATGTATTGTTATCTTGTTAGGTTATTATCGGTGTATTCTCAGGTTATTCCCGGGGTACTGTTTGATATATTGTTATTTTGTATACATCAATTTGGAGAATAAATGTATTATCTGTTTGATGTATTATTATTTTGTTAGGTTATTCCTATGTTATTGTTGATGTATTGTTATCTTGTTAGGTTATTATCGGTGTATTCTCAGGTTATTCCCGGGGTACTGTTTGATATATTGTTATTTTGTATACATCAATTTGGAGAATAAATGTATTATCTGTTTGATGTATTATTATTTTGTTAGGTTATTCCTATGTTATTGTTGATGTATTGTTATCTTGTTAGGTTATTATCGGTGTATTCTCAGGTTATTCCCGGGGTACTGTTTGATATATTGTTATTTTGTATACATCAATTTGGAGAATAAATGTATTATCTGTTTGATGTATTATTATTTTGTTAGGTTATTCCTATGTTATTGTTGATGTATTGTTATCTTGTTAGGTTATTATCGGTGTATTCTCAGGTTATTCCCGGGGTACTGTTTGATATATTGTTATTTTGTATACATCAATTTGGAGAATAAATGTATTATCTGTTTGATGTATTATTATTTTGTTAGGTTATTCCTATGTTATTGTTGATGTATTGTTATCTTGTTAGGTTATTATCGGTGTATTCTCAGGTTATTCCCGGGGTACTGTTTGATATATTGTTATTTTGTATACATCAATTTGGAGAATAAATGTATTATCTGTTTGATGTATTATTATTTTGTTAGGTTATTCCTATGTTATTGTTGATGTATTGTTATCTTGTTAGGTTATTATCGGTGTATTCTCAGGTTATTCCCGGGGTACTGTTTGATATATTGTTATTTTGTATACATCAATTTGGAGAATAAATGTATTATCTGTTTGATGTATTATTATTTTGTTAGGTTATTCCTATGTTATTGTTGATGTATTGTTATCTTGTTAGGTTATTATCGGTGTATTCTCAGGTTATTCCCGGGGTACTGTTTGATATATTGTTATTTTGTATACATCAATTTGGAGAATAAATGTATTATCTGTTTGATGTATTATTATTTTGTTAGGTTATTCCTATGTTATTGTTGATGTATTGTTATCTTGTTAGGTTATTATCGGTGTATTCTCAGGTTATTCCCGGGGTACTGTTTGATATATTGTTATTTTGTATACATCAATTTGGAGAATAAATGTATTATCTGTTTGATGTATTATTATTTTGTTAGGTTATTCCTATGTTATTGTTGATGTATTGTTATCTTGTTAGGTTATTATCGGTGTATTCTCAGGTTATTCCCGGGGTACTGTTTGATATATTGTTATTTTGTATACATCAATTTGGAGAATAAATGTATTATCTGTTTGATGTATTGTTATTTTGTTAGGTTATTCCTAGGTTATTGTTGATGTATTGTTATCTTGTTAGGTTATTATCGGTGTATTCTCAGGTTATTCCCGGGGTACTGTTTGATATATTGTTATTTTGTATACATCAATTTGGAGAATAAATGTATTATCTGTTTGATGTATTATTATTTTGTTAGGTTATTCCTATGTTATTGTTGATGTATTGTTATCTTGTTAGGTTATTATCGGTGTATTCTCAGGTTATTCCCGGGGTACTGTTTGATATATTGTTATTTTGTATACATCAATTTGGAGAATAAATGTATTATCTGTTTGATGTATTATTATTTTGTTAGGTTATTCCTATGTTATTGTTGATGTATTGTTATCTTGTTAGGTTATTATCGGTGTATTCTCAGGTTATTCCCGGGGTACTGTTTGATATATTGTTATTTTGTATACATCAATTTGGAGAATAAATGTATTATCTGTTTGATGTATTGTTATTTTGTTAGGTTATTCCTAGGTTATTGTTGATGTATTGTTATCTTGTTAGGTTATTATCGGTGTATTCTCAGGTTATTCCCGGGGTACTGTTTGATATATTGTTATTTTGTATACATCAATTTGGAGAATAAATGTATTATCTGTTTGATGTATTATTATTTTGTTAGGTTATTCCTATGTTATTGTTGATGTATTGTTATCTTGTTAGGTTATTATCGGTGTATTCTCAGGTTATTCCCGGGGTACTGTTTGATATATTGTTATTTTGTATACATCAATTTGGAGAATAAATGTATTATCTGTTTGATGTATTATTATTTTGTTAGGTTATTCCTATGTTATTGTTGATGTATTGTTATCTTGTTAGGTTATTATCGGTGTATTCTCAGGTTATTCCCGGGGTACTGTTTGATATATTGTTATTTTGTATACATCAATTTGGAGAATAAATGTATTATCTGTTTGATGTATTGTTATTTTGTTAGGTTATTCCTAGGTTATTGTTGATGTATTGTTATCTTGTTAGGTTATTATCGGTGTATTCTCAGGTTATTCCCGGGGTACTGTTTGATATATTGTTATTTTGTATACATCAATTTGGAGAATAAATGTATTATCTGTTTGATGTATTATTATTTTGTTAGGTTATTCCTATGTTATTGTTGATGTATTGTTATCTTGTTAGGTTATTATCGGTGTATTCTCAGGTTATTCCCGGGGTACTGTTTGATATATTGTTATTTTGTATACATCAATTTGGAGAATAAATGTATTATCTGTTTGATGTATTATTATTTTGTTAGGTTATTCCTATGTTATTGTTGATGTATTGTTATCTTGTTAGGTTATTATCGGTGTATTCTCAGGTTATTCCCGGGGTACTGTTTGATATATTGTTATTTTGTATACATCAATTTGGAGAATAAATGTATTATCTGTTTGATGTATTGTTATTTTGTTAGGTTATTCCTAGGTTATTGTTGATGTATTGTTATCTTGTTAGGTTATTATCGGTGTATTCTCAGGTTATTCCCGGGGTACTGTTTGATATATTGTTATTTTGTATACATCAATTTGGAGAATAAATGTATTATCTGTTTGATGTATTATTATTTTGTTAGGTTATTCCTATGTTATTGTTGATGTATTGTTATCTTGTTAGGTTATTATCGGTGTATTCTCAGGTTATTCCCGGGGTACTGTTTGATATATTGTTATTTTGTATACATCAATTTGGAGAATAAATGTATTATCTGTTTGATGTATTATTATTTTGTTAGGTTATTCCTATGTTATTGTTGATGTATTGTTATCTTGTTAGGTTATTATCGGTGTATTCTCAGGTTATTCCCGGGGTACTGTTTGATATATTGTTATTTTGTATACATCAATTTGGAGAATAAATGTATTATCTGTTTGATGTATTGTTATTTTGTTAGGTTATTCCTAGGTTATTGTTGATGTATTGTTATCTTGTTAGGTTATTATCGGTGTATTCTCAGGTTATTCCCGGGGTACTGTTTGATATATTGTTATTTTGTATACATCAATTTGGAGAATAAATGTATTATCTGTTTGATGTATTATTATTTTGTTAGGTTATTCCTATGTTATTGTTGATGTATTGTTATCTTGTTAGGTTATTATCGGTGTATTCTCAGGTTATTCCCGGGGTACTGTTTGATATATTGTTATTTTGTATACATCAATTTGGAGAATAAATGTATTATCTGTTTGATGTATTATTATTTTGTTAGGTTATTCCTATGTTATTGTTGATGTATTGTTATCTTGTTAGGTTATTATCGGTGTATTCTCAGGTTATTCCCGGGGTACTGTTTGATATATTGTTATTTTGTATACATCAATTTGGAGAATAAATGTATTATCTGTTTGATGTATTGTTATTTTGTTAGGTTATTCCTAGGTTATTGTTGATGTATTGTTATCTTGTTAGGTTATTATCGGTGTATTCTCAGGTTATTCCCGGGGTACTGTTTGATATATTGTTATTTTGTATACATCAATTTGGAGAATAAATGTATTATCTGTTTGATGTATTATTATTTTGTTAGGTTATTCCTATGTTATTGTTGATGTATTGTTATCTTGTTAGGTTATTATCGGTGTATTCTCAGGTTATTCCCGGGGTACTGTTTGATATATTGTTATTTTGTATACATCAATTTGGAGAATAAATGTATTATCTGTTTGATGTATTATTATTTTGTTAGGTTATTCCTATGTTATTGTTGATGTATTGTTATCTTGTTAGGTTATTATCGGTGTATTCTCAGGTTATTCCCGGGGTACTGTTTGATATATTGTTATTTTGTATACATCAATTTGGAGAATAAATGTATTATCTGTTTGATGTATTGTTATTTTGTTAGGTTATTCCTAGGTTATTGTTGATGTATTGTTATCTTGTTAGGTTATTATCGGTGTATTCTCAGGTTATTCCCGGGGTACTGTTTGATATATTGTTATTTTGTATACATCAATTTGGAGAATAAATGTATTATCTGTTTGATGTATTATTATTTTGTTAGGTTATTCCTATGTTATTGTTGATGTATTGTTATCTTGTTAGGTTATTATCGGTGTATTCTCAGGTTATTCCCGGGGTACTGTTTGATATATTGTTATTTTGTATACATCAATTTGGAGAATAAATGTATTATCTGTTTGATGTATTATTATTTTGTTAGGTTATTCCTATGTTATTGTTGATGTATTGTTATCTTGTTAGGTTATTATCGGTGTATTCTCAGGTTATTCCCGGGGTACTGTTTGATATATTGTTATTTTGTATACATCAATTTGGAGAATAAATGTATTATCTGTTTGATGTATTGTTATTTTGTTAGGTTATTCCTAGGTTATTGTTGATGTATTGTTATCTTGTTAGGTTATTATCGGTGTATTCTCAGGTTATTCCCGGGGTACTGTTTGATATATTGTTATTTTGTATACATCAATTTGGAGAATAAATGTATTATCTGTTTGATGTATTATTATTTTGTTAGGTTATTCCTATGTTATTGTTGATGTATTGTTATCTTGTTAGGTTATTATCGGTGTATTCTCAGGTTATTCCCGGGGTACTGTTTGATATATTGTTATTTTGTATACATCAATTTGGAGAATAAATGTATTATCTGTTTGATGTATTATTATTTTGTTAGGTTATTCCTATGTTATTGTTGATGTATTGTTATCTTGTTAGGTTATTATCGGTGTATTCTCAGGTTATTCCCGGGGTACTGTTTGATATATTGTTATTTTGTATACATCAATTTGGAGAATAAATGCATTATCTATTTGATGTATTGTTATTTTATTAGGTTATTCGTAGGTTATTGTTGATGTATTGTTATCTTGTTAGGTTATTATCGGTGTATTGTTAGGTTATTCTCAGGGTATTGTTAGGTTATTGTTGGGGTATTCTCAGG
>NW_018247852.1:0-269 GCF_001263595.1 Phalaenopsis equestris
TTGGATGGGTTTAATTTTGGGTTTTAACAAAAAGGAAGCTTTTGGAATTAAGTTTTCCTACAGCCAAGGTGGCTGATCGGCTAGGCTCAAGTCACCATCTAGCTCAGGGAGGTCAGGGCTCGGGTTTGGTGAATTCAATTGGGTTGGTCGTGTGTAAAGGCATTGAATTGAATGGAATGGGGGAAGAGCTATTTTGGGTCAAATATGGTAAGAAACATGGATTTGGGACTCAACCAGCAAGGCTTGTTTGGATGCTGAGGAAAATCAGA
>NW_018247853.1:0-1072 GCF_001263595.1 Phalaenopsis equestris
ATATATATAAATTGAAAGAGCAGCTCATGGATCCTTACGCATTAATATTTGAAAAAGTTTACAAAACATTGGGAGGGATTGTAGATCCCCATCTAAAAATACAAAAATACATCAAAGTCCTAGATGTTCCACTATCCACAATACAACTCGACGCAATCAAAGAAAAAAAAAGACAAGAAACTCAAAAGTACATGTATACCCCAAAAAAAGTATACCGAAAAAAAAGTATACCAAATAACAAGTAAACCAAAGGAGAGCCATATCATCAGAAACAAAAAACCAGCAAATCCAACAAGAAGCAAAACAGGTTCGTCATGGAGTGTAGCACACAGTCTTGAAGCCAAAAAATAGTAGTGAGTCCATTAGTCACTGGAGTCCATAACATCCCGTATGCAGATAACCGAGAAGAGAAGACAACCAACAAGAGATAAAGAGCACATGTGTCCTTCCAAAAAGTAACAGTAGAACTTTCTGGTTTTCTCAAATTAAAAAAAAAGTGAAATATGTTGTGTAAAAAAGTAAAGTAATGAGAGCAGCTGATATCAGAAGAAACATCAGAGAAAACAGTAAGGAGGCCAGCACTGTGCGGTAAGCAGATGAAATAAAAGAGCATCAACATATGATATAAGGAAGAGTGAGGTTATCTCCTATTAAAAGCCTCTTTTGAGGCAAGGGAGGATCTAAACCAAGAAGCATCCCATCACTGCCAATTTTTGCTAACCAGTCTGCAGGGGCATTGCCTTCTGTGTGAACAAAAGAGAACATCACATGAATCTGATTTGAGGTTGTAAGGTGCCAAAATCGGTTGCAAATATGAAATAAGTTCCAAAAAAGTGCACAGGTCTTTCAAAGCATGTCATACACAAGTTTAGAGTCAGTTTCAATAGCAAGCTTGGGAATTTTAAAAATGATAGCAATTTTAATAGCGAAAAGAGCTGCCTAGCATTCAGTTTCCAAGGGATCATCAGTGATAACAGGGGTTGCAAAGAACCATAACAATCTCCCATTATTTTTTCTGAAACCCTCCCAATGTCAGGACCATCCGGGGTCCAGCTTCCATCAATGTTAGCCT
>NW_018247854.1:0-317 GCF_001263595.1 Phalaenopsis equestris
ATATGGATTATTTCATAGTGATTCTATGCAAGTAGAAGGGCTTAGTGTGGCAATGATACGTCTAGGGGCGTAATAGTCTTTTCTTTAAGGGTATATAAATTTTTTATATCTAATGTTTCTTTCGAAATGTTATAATTTTTTTTTAAATATTGGCCTTTTTTTGGTGTGGGTCTAGGGGGTGATAAATTATTTATTTATTGATAATAACTTAATTTGTAACTCGCTAAGAGAAAATTTAAAATTCAAGGTGGGCAATACTACTATCTTCATCATGTTTGATCTATGGCAGGTGAAAGTTCTCGCAAGGGGTTCTATTT
>NW_018247855.1:0-528 GCF_001263595.1 Phalaenopsis equestris
TCCATAGCACACACCACCACATCCACACCACACCAACGCCCTACAATACCACCTCCATACCAAACAACAACACATCCACACGTGACACCACCACCTCCACAACACACACCACACCACCACCACCCTACAACACTATATCCACACCACTCCGCAATTTCCAAACGCTCCATGTTGCGTTTTTGTGCCTAGTTTTATCTGGTTTTGATTAGTTTTGGAATACTGGATTGTAGAAAGGTCCAAATGGTATTGCAAAGGCTTGAGAGTATCATAGGCATGTTTGAATGTCAGATCTTGAGTTTTTGGTGAGAATCTATACAGTTTGGAGGGTGGTGAAAGTGGGAGAAAATAACTAAGTCAAAGATCGACTTAGTTTGGATCATTATTTCGAAAGACATTGTAGTGTTTTTTTATTAATTTAAGATGGGTGAAAGCATATAGAATGATATTAGGAATATGGGAGAAGTTGGAAGAGGTCGGGAGAGATTAGCATGTGGGGAAGGGATAACTAGGATTTTCATCAGAAAAGAA
>NW_018247856.1:0-724 GCF_001263595.1 Phalaenopsis equestris
GAATTTAACCAAGCTTTGGGTTTATCCCTTAATGAAAAAGAAAAATGTCTAAGCTGAACAACGTCATTAGACACTCCATCATATTAAAAAGTAGCAAAAATTTCAAGAAAACTAGCAAGATGTAAGTTAGGATCTTCAGTAGGTGTTCCTCCAAAATAATTATTTTGTACCAATTGGATAATAACAGGTTTAAGCTCAAATGAATTAGCAACAACATCAAAATTTTGAATAGTCAAGTGAAGTTCATCTGCTGTCGGATTAACATAATTTTTTAAAGGTCTTTGTCGATTTACATTTATTTGATTATCCAAGTTATTCGCCATTTCATTTAAATTTTTAATTTCTTTTTATTGTTTTTAAATTTTTCTAATAGTACATTCTACTTCAGATCTAATATTTTGCATAAACAAATATAATAAGCAAAAAAAAATTCTTAAAAATACTCCTAAATATATAGTTATTTATTTTTGGATTTTTGATTTTATAATTTTTTTTGATATTTTGCATTTTGTATATTTTTTATCTCAAAATTTCTTGATTTACCAAATCTATTTATTTTACAGTTACCTTCCCCGACAATGGTGCAAAAAACTTAATCCTGGAAAATATAGTTGCGTAAATTTTATATAAGTTTAACTCTACTATGTAACGGTGCCAAAAACTTGATGCAATATTTATGATCAAAAAAATTTAGCAATTAATATTGGGATTCTACGCAAGTATA
>NW_018247857.1:0-752 GCF_001263595.1 Phalaenopsis equestris
AGGATTTTATAATCAATATTCTAATTTTCATGATTACTTTGAAGGAATAATGTGTAATAACTTGAAAAATATGGATCTCTGTATAGGAACCTTTTATGACTTTGGAAAAATCATAGAATGTTTCCCTTAACAGAGGCTACAACATGCATGGAGAATCAAATGATACTAAATAGTATTTAATTAATTAAAAATATTTCATGCATAAAATGGACTTGAAAATTATTCCTTGTTATTCTCCTTTGTTCACTGAGCAAGAGAGTATTTTTATTTTTATGATTTTTCTACACAAAGTTATGTATTTTATAAGTTAGGGGTATTTAAATAAATAGGAAAAATCCCTATTTATCTATTAAAATAGCGCGTGCTGACTAGATCCTAGGCAGCTCCGAAGGTATGTGTGGCGTGCTCTGGTTGGACGCCGCCGTCCACGTAGCTTGCTGACTCGGCCCGCTGTTTATGTCTCGAAGCGCTGTCCGACTCGATCTCCCCCGTCCATTGGATACACGCTTGATCAAATGACTCCCCGTCATCGTCCCCGATAGAATGATCCCGTGCCCATCCGCACTAAAACCTTAAGATCTCGGCCTAGACTCAACCAAATCACTTCGGGTTAGATCCTATGGACTCGTCTAAGTGAGACAAACACATCTATACGGTTAATAGGCCATGAAATTAAGCCATTATAAATGGAGAGCTCGTAACCTTCGATCAGAGGTACTCGGCAAGTTCGTTGGGGTCCAAGGAGGCTAGGG
>NW_018247858.1:0-413 GCF_001263595.1 Phalaenopsis equestris
AATACATAGGAATTAATCAATGATTATTTTTATTGTGAGATTTACAAATCTACCAAAGAATTCTGTTGTGATAACATATCAATCACCCAAACTTAAATTTTTAAGTACATATTACCCAATTTATGTCAAAAATATGGGAATATGGTGGTTTGTACTAGTGGAGTAAATGAGTTGAGTTAAACTCAAGCCATGCCAAGTTCAAGCTCGATTCGTTTGTCAAATTGTGAGCTCGACTCGTGGTGGTAGCAGCCAGCTAACGAGATCGAACTTAAAGTTCATGTATTGGTAGTCAGAGGAGGATGTAGCAGCAGATCACTGAAAAATACATGCAAATGACTAGAGGAAGGCTGATCAAGCTGGCTCGTGAGCCAATGAGCCAAGCCGAGACAAGCTGGAACTCAAGCTCGAGCTCA
>NW_018247859.1:0-4721 GCF_001263595.1 Phalaenopsis equestris
CCCTATCTCTCGCATGCCTTTCATCTCTCTTTTTCCCTCACTAGCTCTGTCTTCTTTCTATCTTTATTTCTCTCTCCCTCTCCCACCCTCCCTCTTTTCTTACACTTTTTTTATCTTCTCATTTTTGTTCTCTCTTTCCTTCTCTCACTCACTCTCTCTTTCATTTTCTACATCACTGCTCTCTAACATTTTCCTTAGCTTTCTCTCTCTATGTCTTACTTTCTCTTGATCTTCCTCGTCTCTCCTTTTCTCACCCTCCTTTTCTAATCTCTTCTGCTTGCTCTTTCTCCCTTGGTCTATCTCTCTAATTCTAACTCTCTCCCTCTCTATTATTTGCTTTCTCATATTCTCTCTCTCATGTGCTATGCCTCTCCCTCCCTTCATCTCTCTCTATTTAATTCTTAAGCATGCATCTTAATCATGCATGCTCTCTCTATTCTAATGCTTCCTCTTTTCTCTCTCTTTCTCTCACTCTGTCTTTCCCACTCTCTCTATCTAACTCTTGCCCACCTCCCCTTCTTCCCTACTTCTCTCCTCCCTCCTTTCTTCTCTCTCTCTTTCCCTCTTTCTCAAACAATCTCTCTTCTCTCTCTTTACCTCTCTCATCTTCTTAATCTCCCCATCACTCCATCTAGCTCCTCTCTGTCTCCTCTCTCTTTTTTTTATCCCTCCTTCCCTCCCTTAATACCACACACTCTCTCTCTCTTCTCTATCTTCCCTTTTGTCTCTTCTCTCTTTATTCTCTCTCTCACTCTCCTTCACCCTCTCTTACACTCTCTCTCTCCCACTCACTCTCTCTTCCCCCCACTCCCTATCCCTATCCCTCTTCTACCCACTTTCTTTTACACTCTCTCCCTCTCCCATCCCCTCTCTCTTCTTCCCTCTAGCGCTTCTACCCACTTTATTATCTCTCCCTCTTCTTCTCTCCCTCCCTTCCTTTCTTTCTTCCTCCCTTTCTCTTTCTCACTCAATATCTTTCCCCTTCTATCCCTCTTTCACCCCTCACTTTCTGTCTCCCTTTTGTCACTTTATCTTTAGCTTTTCTTCTCTCACTCCCACTATCACACACTCTCAATTGTCGCTATCTTCACTCATTTCTCTAGCACTCCCATCAATCTCTATCTCTCTTACCCTTTCTTGCTCTCGATCTCTTCATTGATCTCTCATCTATATGTCACTCTCCATTTCTTTCTCAACTTCTCTTAGCCTCCCCATTTCTCCCTTTTTCTCTTTTCTTATGTTCTCTCTCTCTTTCCTTCTCTCTCCTATTCCCTCAATCATGCATTCCATCTCTTCTTCATTCACTCCATCTCTCTCCTTCCATCTTGTCCTCTTTAATTCTCCTTCTCTTTCTCGCTCTCTCTCTCCCCCTCTCTGTCATCACCTCTCTTTCTCTCTCTCTTTATATATTCTCTCATTTAATCCATCCTTTCCCTCACTCTGTTTTGAGCGCTCCCTCTTTCTAACACACACACTCTCTCTTTCTTTCCCTCTATCTGATTCTCTCTGTCCCTCCTTCTCTCTCTCTCTCTCTTTTTGTATCTCTCTTCTTGCCTTCCTCCCCCTTATCTTTAATACCTCTCTCCTCCCTCCTTTCTTGCTAGCTCCGTCTCACCCTTGCTCTCTCCAGCTTTCTTTTGCTTGCACTCACAATCTGAATCTTCAATCTTGCCTCCCTCTCTCGTGCCCTCCCTATAATATCACTCTTATTCACACACACACTCCCTTTTCTCACTCTCTAAATCTCCTCACCCTCTCTCTCTCTTGATCTCTCTTTCTCTCTACTCTCTCTCATTCTCCCTTCCACCTTTCCTTTCTCTTTCAACCTCTCCACAATCTTTCTTTATTTCTCTTTCTCTCCTCTCTCTCTCTCTAACATTCTTTATCTACTCACCCTCCCTCTCCATGCTCTCACTTTCTCTCTCATCCCTCCCTTTCTCCTCAATTTCTTTCTACCTCTTCTCCCTTGGTCGCTCTCTCCCTATCACTCTCATTCACTCTCTGGCACTTCTATATGTCTCCTTTCTCTATCTCTTTTACTTTCTTTCTCTCTACCCTTAAAAAGCTCACCATCTTCTCTCCATTTTATATTTTTCCCTCCCTCCTTCTCTCTATCTCTCTATCTTCCTCCCTTTCTCTTTTTCCCTCTCCCTTCTCTTGCTTACTCTTCTCTCTCCTTTTTATGCTTACACGCTCTCTTCGTCTCTTTTCTTTGCTCCTTCTTTTCCTCTCTCCAAAACTCTCACTCTCTTTCTTGATCTTTCATTCCCAAGCTTCATAACCCCTTCTCCCTCTCAATTTTGCACTCTTCGCCTCTCCCCCATCCTTTCTTTTCCTTATTATATCACTCTCCCTCTTTCTCGCCCTCCCTCTCTCCTCCAGCTCTCTAAGTCTCATTCTTGTCCTTTTCCTCTCTTTCCCCTTGCTCTTCTTCTCTCACTCTCCCTCCTTCTCTGTCTTTCTCTTTCTATCTTTTTATGTTTCTATTCCCTCTTTCTCTTTCACTCCCCCCTTATTTATCTCAATCTTGCTCCTCTCTCTCTCATCTGCATCTAGCTATCTATTTCTCTTTATCCCTCCCGCTATTACTCCATTCTTTCTCAATTTATCTTTCAATCTCTCTCACTCTATTACTCCACAATTCTATATATCTCTCAGTCTCCCTCTCTTTCTCTCCCCACCCTCTACCTCTCACTCCCTCTCCCTCTCTCTCCCCCTCCATTTATCCCTCTATCTCTCTTTATTCCTTTCTCCCACATCTTGATTCTCTCTATCTCTTTCTATATATCTCTCTTTCTCTCTCCTTCTCTTTCTCCATCTCATTCTAATTCTCCCTCTCTTTATCTTTCTCCCTCTATCTAGCTCTATTACTCTCTCTCTCTCTCACTTTATCACTCCCTCTCTGTCTATCTTGCTCTATTACCCTCTCTCTCTCCCTCTCTTTTATTAACACTCTTACTCTCTTCTCTCATTCTCTGTCACTCACTCTCTCTTAATTTCACTTCTTGCTCTATCTCTCTCTCTCTTCCCATTCTCACTCACACTCTAACTCCATACACACCTCCAAAACTTTCCATCACCTCTCTCCCTTTCTTCAGTTCCTATTTTTATTCATTCTTGTCTCTCTTCCTATCTCACCCTCTCGTTAACTCTCTTTTTTGCTTCCTATCTTCACTCATTCATCTCTATCTGCCCCTCTCATCCTCTCTTTAACTCTCTCTCCCTCTCCCTCTCTTGTTTACTCTAACTCTCTCTCTCCCTTATCTCCTTCATTCTCTCAATCATTCTTTCTTACTTACTCTATCTCTCTTTTGCTCTCTCTATTCTCTCTCTTCTCCCTCTCACTATCTCTCTTTCTTGCTCTATCACTCTCTCTCTCCTAACACCTCCCTTTCTCTTTTTCTACTATCTCTATTTTCTTCTTTCTCTCACTCTCTCTCATTCTCTCTCTCATTATCATCATCTCTCTCTCACTATCTCTCTTGGTTGCTTGCATTAGCCTTTCCCTCTGCACTCTCTCTCACTCATTCTATATCTATCTCACTTCCTCAATCTCTCTCTCTCTCTCTCACACACACACTTGCTTTTCCACTCACCTACTCTCCATCCCTTTATTTGGATACCTCTCCTATATTCACCTTCCATTATTAGCCTTTTTTTCTTTTCTTCTCTTGCTCACCCTTACATTCTATCTTCCTCTAACTCTCTCTCACTCTTCCAACTCTCTCCATCTTCTCACTATTCTATCACACCCTCATTTGTTGCCTCCTTTCCTCCCTCTCTTAAGCTCTCTAGTTTGCGGTCCTCTCACCATTTCTCTTCCTCACCCTATATTTTTCTTTTACCTCCATTTATATTGTTCATATTTCTCTCTCCCTTTCCCTTCCACTGTCTCTACTCCCATTCCACCCTCTATCTCTCTTGTGCTCTATCTTTCCCCTTCACACAATAGCTTCAACTATCGATCTCTCTCTCTCATGCTACCTCAACCTTATTCTCACCTTCTCTCTACTATTTCTATAACTTTTCTAATTTTGTCCTTCTCTCTCTCTTAGTATCCCTTTATCTCTCTCCCTCCCAATCCTTTGTTTGCTTTATTTCTCTTGTTATTTATCCCTCTGTGTTCTAATCTCACAAACTTTCTCCATCCCAATTCTCTCTCTTCTTTGTCTTTATTCTCTCTCTCTTCCCCCTTTCTTCCCCTTTCATGCCCTCTCCCTCACTCTCTTCCTCTCTCACTATCATTCGCTCCCTCCTGACTCTCTCACTTCTGCTTTCTTCTGCTCTCTCTATCGATCTTCGTCCCTTTCTTTTCCATTCCCTACTTCTTCGCCTCTCTCTCCCTCTATCCACCTTCAATTCCATCTATTTCTCTTCTTATATCTCATCTTACATCCTTCTCTCTCCCTCCTTCCTTCTTTGTCTTTATTCTCTCTCTTCCCGCTTCAGGCCCTCCCCCCCTCTCCCTCACTCTCTCACTTCTGCATTCTTTTGCTCTATCTATTGATCGTCATCCCTCTCTTTTCCATTCCCTACTTTGCCTCGCACTCCCTCTATTCACCTTCAATTCCATCTATTTCTCTTCTTATATCTCATCTTACATCTCTCTCTCTCTCTCCCTCCTTCCTTTTCTCTCTCTATTGCTTCCTCACTTGTCTCTCTCTCTTCTTCTCTCTCCCTTCCACTATCTCCCATTCCTGTCCCCCACTCTCTCCCTCTCT
>NW_018247859.1:4747-9606 GCF_001263595.1 Phalaenopsis equestris
TGCCTCTCTCCTCACACATTTCTCTTACTCTCTCTTTTATCTCATTCTCTCTTTCCTTATCTTGCTCTCAATCCCTTTCTCTGTCTCTCCCTCTCTTGGCCTATCTTGCTCTCAATCCCTTTCTCTCTCTCTCCCTCTCTCTCGCACTTATGCTCTCCCTCCCTCTATCCCATTCTCACCCTCTCTCACTCTTGCTTCCTCACTCTCTTTCTTTCTTTCTCATTATATCTTTCCTTTCTCCCTCCTCATCTCTATATTTATTTCTCGCTCTGGTGAGATCTCTCTTTTTCTATACTCTTTATTATCTCACTCCTTCCTCTTTCTCCCTCTCTCTCTTCCTCTCACTCTTCGTCAATCTCACACTCCCTCTCTCTCCAATTTTTTCTCCCTTTCTTTTACTCTCTTCTTTTTACTCACTCTATCTTCTACTTCTTATCTTCTTTCGCTTTTTTTATCTCTTTTGTACTTTCTTCTCTTTCTCTCTATTTTTGTTCTCCTTTTCACACTCTTCTTTGTCCCACTCCTAGCTCTTTATCTCCATCCCTCCCTATCTCCCTTCCCCTTCTTCTCTCTCCCTTCTCTCACATTATCTTTTTTTAACTCTCTCTACTCTCTGAATTGAATCTTCTCTTTCTCTTACTTCTCTCTCTTCTCTCACTCTATTTATTTCTCTAAGCTCTTACACTCACTCTTCATGTTTTCTCTCCCCCTTTGTTTTAGTTTATTTTGCTTCTCTCTCACGCTCTCCTTTGGCCTCTTTTCTCTCACTCTCACTATTTATATCAATCTCTTACTCTCAATCGTCTTTTTCTCTCTCTTTATTTTTCACTCCCTCACCCTCTCTCTCTCTCTCTTTTACTCCCCCTCTCACTTTATCTCTCTCGCATTCTCCATCATTTGCACTCTCTCTCTTTAACTCCATCCCTCTCTCTCTCCCACTTTCACCATTCCTCTCTATCTTTCACTCCATCCCTCTCCCTCTCCAACTCTGCCTCCATTTCTCTCTCTATCTCTTCTCTTTCTACTTCTCACTAGCTATCTCTTCCACACATCACTCTCTATATCTCCCATTTTCTTTTTCTCTTTTACCTCTCTTATTTTCTTTCTCTCTCAATCTCTTTCCTCTTCCACCTCTCACTCTCTTTCTGTCTCTCCTTCCCTCCTTTACTTCTTTCTTTCTAATTTCATCACTTTAGTCCTTTCTCTCCTTCTCCCTCCCTTGTTTCATCACTCTATCTTTATCCTTATCTCTCTCCCTTCTTGCCTTCATCCCCCTTTCCCTCCTTCGCTCTCTTTACCTCTTTAGGCCTCCCTCACTCCATATCTCTCTTATCTCTATTCTCTCTTGCTTTATTAGTCTCTCTCTCTTTGTCAATGTTTCTTTTTATTTCCCTGGCTCTCCATCTCTCTTATTCTCTCTCTTAGTCTCTCTCTTCTCCAGATCACTCTTGGGTATCCTCTATCTATCTTTTGTGGTCACTCTCTCTTTCACTCACACCCCTCTTTCTCTCTATCTTTTCATTCTTTGAATCTTTTTGTTTGCTCCCCTTTACTAGCCCATCCTCTATCCCTCTCAAACACTCTCTTTCTCACTCTATCTCTCTCTTATTATCCCTCTCACTCGATATTCTTTCTCTCTCACTCTTATCTCTTTATATCTCTCCCCTATTCTAACCCTATCCCCTATTCTAGCCCTCAAAAACTCCCATCCCACGTCCTTCTTTCTCTCGCTCTTGATCTCCCGTTTTCTCTTTATTTCCCTCCTTTTTCTCTCACTTTCTTCTCTCAACCCTTTATTTGTCTCTCCCTCCCGCTCTTTCACTCTAACTCTCCCGCTCTCTCTTCTCTCTCCTCTAATTCTCCCTCTTTCTCTCCCTCTCTTTCTCATTCTCTCTTTCCATTTACCTCTCTCTCACTCTCCCACTATCTCTCTCTCGCTGTCTCGTCTCTTTATCTCTCCCTATCTCCCTCCCCCACTTAGCATATTCAACACCCACAACCTTTCACTCTCAGCCTCTTATCATCCTCTTCCTAGCTCTCTCTCACACCTTATTGTTGTATCTCTCTCCCTTTCTTCTAAACTCTCTCCCTATCTCTTATCCTTTCTTTCTTTCTCATTTACTTTTACTCCATTTCTTGCTTACTTACTCTCCCTCACTTACTCTCCCTCACTCTCTCTCACTTTTTGTCATCTCTCCCACCCCTCTCTCTCGCACTCTCTACCAATCTCTCTACATTTTAATCCACTCTTCACCTTTTTTTCCCTCACTCACACACACACACACACACTCTCTCTCTCCATCTCCTTATTTCTCTCACACACACTCTCTCTCCCTCCCTCAATCTCTCTTGCTCACTCTCTCTTCCTAACTCTCTTCATTCCTCTTTGACGCACCCTGTCTTTTCTCTCTCTCCATATTTATCTTATTCTTTCTATCCCTCACTCTATCCTCATCTCCCCTCTCCCTTTTTCTCCTCACTCTCTCTCTCCCTTTAACTCTCCACCTCTCTCTTTGTGTCTCTCTCACTCGCTTGACCACTCTATCTTTCTCACTTTTTCTCCTTCTCTTTTATAATCTCCCTCTTAATCTTCTCTCTATCAGTCATCTCTCTCTCTCTCTCCACTCTCTTCCCCTCCCTCCCTCCCTCACTTCCTCTTTATTTACCTCTCTCGCTTGCTCTTTCTCTCTAGCATTCTCTCCCTTTTATTATCTCTCTTACTCTATCAACTTTCTCTCTCACTTGCTTGCGCTCTTTTCCACTCCCTATCTCTCTTTCATTCCAACTCTCAAAAACTCCCTACCTACGTCCCTCTTTCTCCCCTCCTTATCTTTTTTCCTCTTTTTATTTCCCTCTCCCTCCTTTCTCTACTCTCTTTATCTTCTTCAAATCATTCTCTCTCTCGCATCCACTTTTTCTCTCTTTATCTCTCCTTCTATCTCTCAATCTCTCTCACTCTCTCTCTCCTTCTCACCCTCTTGTTCTCTTTCTCTCCCTCTATCTCTCTCTCATTGTTCCTCTATCCCTCTCTTTCTCTCATATATCTATCTTCTCTAACTCCATCCCTCCCTCCCTCACTCCTATTCTCTCTCTTCTCTCTATCTCACTCACCCTCCTTCCTTCACATCCTTTATCTCTTTATCTCACTCTCCCTCCCTTCCTCTCTTCTTACCTCTCTCTTGCTCCATCTCTCTCTTATCATCTCTCTCACTCTAACTCGCTTCACTCTCCCTCCCTCCCCCTCCCTCCTTCAATTCATTTTCTCTTTATCTCACTCTCTATCCCTCCCTACCACAATCCCACTATCCCACCCTCCTTCAATTTTTGTATCTCTTTATCTCACTCTCCCTCCCTCCCTCTCTTTTACCTCTCTCTTGCTCTATCCTTATCTTATCATCTCTCTCACTCTCTTTCATTCGCTTTGTTTCTCTCTCCCTATCTCTCTCTTTCTTGGCCTCTCTCCCACTCTCTATCTATTTCTCAATCCACACCTCATTATAACACTCAAAGGCTCCTTCCCTATGTCCCTTTTTCTCCTCTTCTCTATCTGCTTTCCTCTCTCTCTCTCTATGTCCCTCGCCCTTCCTTCTCTACTCTCTCCACCATCTCTCATACATTTTCTCTCATTTTCTCTTATCTTTCTCTCATATTCTCTCTCAATTTCTCTCTGTTCTCTAAATCTCGCTCCCATCCTCTCCCTCTCTTTCTCTTTTCCTCTTTCCCTCCATCTTTCTCTCTCCCAGTCTTCCTATGTCTCTCTCTCTCTCGTCTCTCTATCTTCTCTACCCTAATCCCTCCATTACTCCCACACTCTCTCTGTATTGCTCTCCCTCCATCTTTCACATCCTTTATCTCATTAACTCACTCTCCTTCCCTCTCTCTTTTTACCACTCTCTAGTTCTATTTCTCTCACTCTCTATGACTCTCTCACTTTGTCACTCATTTTTTCTCTCTCGCTCTCCATATCTCTCTCTTTTATGGCCTCTCTCTTACTTTCTGTCTCTTTCTCTATCTCTCCCTCATTCCAACCATCAAACACTTCTTCCCTACTTCCCTTTTTCACCCCTCTTCATCTTCTTTCCTCTCTCTATTTCCCTCTCCCTCCCATCTCTACTCTCCCATTCATCTCTCATACAGATTCTCTCTCTCTCTTTCTCCCTCTCCCTTCTTCTCTCTCTTTTTTTAATATCTCTTTCTCCCCTTTTCCTTTCCCATTTTTGCTCTATTTCTATCTTTCTTTCCCTTTCTCTTGTCTCTATATTTCTCTTTCTCTAATTCCATTTCTTGCACTGTCTCACTTGCACTCCCCAGTTGCTTTTGCTCTCTCTCATTTCTTCCAAACCCCTCTCTTGCAATCTCTAGCTATCTCTCTCCCTTTCAATCTCTCTGTCTCTCCATCTTACCTCAGTCTTTCCTTCTCTCCCACTCACACTCTCTCTACCTCTCTTCATCCCTCCCTTTATCTCTCTCTCCCTCCCTCATACTCTCTCCCCCCCTCCTCCACCCTCCCTCCCTCCCCAACTCACTCTCTCTCTCCCTCACTCTCCTTCTTTTTGTCTGACCCTTCCTCTCTTTTCTTCTTCAACCACTTATCATACTCTCTCTATCCATTTCTTTTTTACCATCTCTGCCTTAGCTCTCTACATATCTCTCTCCTTCCTTTCCCTTCCTCTATCTCTCCCCCACTCTTTACCTCTAATCTCTCTCTCCTTCTCTTAACCTCCCAATCTCAGTCTCTCTAACTTGCTTGTTTATTCTATCTCTCTTACATTTTCCCTCTTTCTCTCTCTTGCTCTCTCTCTTCTCTCTGTATTAACCATCTCCCTCTCAGTCTTACTCTCTTCACTCTCTCTCCCTCC
>NW_018247859.1:10893-20275 GCF_001263595.1 Phalaenopsis equestris
CATGCTAACCTTTTCTTTCTCCCTCTGTTTCTATCTCTCTCGACTTCTTTTCTCATTCCCTACATCTCACTCTCACTCTCTTGTGGCCTATCCTTCCCTCCCTCCTTCCCTCCTTCCCCCTTATCTCTTTGACCTTTCCTGTCACTCTCTCACTCTCCCCCTCTCTCACTCAGCCTTTCATTCTCTCTTTCTATTCAATCTCTTCTCTATCTTTCCCTCTCTCCCACTCCCTATACTCACTCCCTCCCTACTCTCTCATCTCTCTCCTGTCTCTATATATTTACCTCCCTCTATCTCTCTCAATTCTTTCTCCTTTCAAAATCTCTCTCTCTCTTGCTCCCTTTCACTCTCTCTCTCTCACTATTACTCTCTCACTTTACTCTCTCTATCCCCATCTTCTCTATCCCCATCTTTCCTTTGTTCTTTCCTTTGTCCTTTCTCTTTGACCCTTTTTCAATCTCCAGCTTCCTCTCTTTTTTTATCACTATCTTTATTCTCTCCTCTCTCATTTCTCTCTTACTTTTTTTCTCTTTAGTCACTCTTTTTCTATCTTTCTCCTTCGCAATCTTTCTTTATCTACTAATTTTATTATTGTCTTTATGTCTCTTTTTTGTTCACTGAATCACTCTTGCTCTATCTTCCCTCACTCTCCATTCTCACTTTATTTCTCTCTTGCACTCTCTCCCCCACTCCCACTCTAGCTCCCTTTCTCTCCCTCTTCAATCATTCTCACCCACTTTCCCTCTGTCTCTCTTTTCACCAATTCCCTCTCTCAATATTTATCTCTCTTTTCTCCTATTTCATCTCTCAATCTCTGTCTCACTATGTTCAATCGATGTTTCTCCCTATATTGCTTTCTCCTCTCTCACAGGATATCCCTTATGTCATAATCACTTTCTCTTCTCTCATCTATCTCAAAGTATTTCTCACTTTCTCTCACACATCTTACCCTGCTTTTCCCTCCTTCCCCCATTCCTCCCTCTCTCACTATATCTTTCACCATTTGCTATCTTTCTCACTCTCTCTTACTCTCTCTTCCTTCTTCTCTTCTTTTATTTCTCTCCCACTCTCAATATATCTCCTCAATTTAACTCTCACTCTCACTCCCTTCATCTTTCTCTCTAATTATTTCCTCACTCTCTTCTCTGTATTTTTCCTCTCAATACCTCTCTCCCTTACTCTCCTTCCCTCTTTCCCCCACTCTCTTCGTCTCCCTCTCTCTCTCTCCACCTCCTCCACTCATGCTCAATCTCTCTTGCTTTCCTTGACTCTCTTTTCTCTCTATTTCTCTCTCACTATCTCTCCCTCTTTCGCTCACTCTTTTCAAAAATCTCTTTCACTCCCTCGCTCCCTCTCTCTATGGCTCCCTCTCTTGCTCTCTCTTTAACTTCATCTCTCTTCCTCACTCTTCTTTCGTACTTTGTTCTATCTCTATTTCTCTCTCTCTTTTCCTCTCCTTCTCACTCACTCTCCCTCTCCCTCTCCCTTTAATTTTACTCACTTTTATTCCTTCCCTTTCTCTACTTAACAATCTTAATGCTCTCTCACTCTATCTTCTGTTCTCTCTAAATTTTCTCCCTCCCTCTCCCTATCTATCTCTCTTTCTCTCACTCATTTTCTTGCTCTCCTTCCCTATCTCGCTCACTGACTCTTGCTCTTTCTTCCCTCACTTTCTCTTTTCTCTATATTTCCCTCTCATCCTCTCTCTTGTTGTGAGGAGTGAGAGAGAGAGGGATAGTGAAGAGATAGCTAGCAATAAAGAGATAGAGAGAGTGAGAGGTAAGAGAGGAAGGACAGAGACAATGAGAGTGACATGAATAGAGAGACATAATAGGTTGATGTTGACTGAGAGAGAGGGAGAGAGGAAAAGGAGTGCATGAGAGAAAAGTAGGGAGAATTAGTGAGAAGATTGAGAGAGAAATATGGATAGGGAAAAAAGGGGGAGAGTGAGAGAGAGGAAGAGAAAAAAGGAGCAATATGCAGCGAGAGTGGGAAAGATGGGAGAATGGGAGAGAGAGCTAAAGAGAGAAAGGAGAGAAAAAGGTGATTGAGCTAGAAAAGGAGGAAGAAATACTAAGAGAGATGAGAGAGAGAAAGAGGGAGTGCTAGAGAGTGTGAGAAAAAAATAGTGAGAGGGAAGAGAGTGGGAAGTAAAGCTAGAAGAGTTGAAGAGAAGCATAGAGAGAGAGAGGAATGGTGAGAGAGGTAGAAAGAGAAGGTAGGGAGAGGGACTAATAGAGAGGTGGAGAGGGGGAGAGAGTGAGAATAAAGAGATGGGAGGGAGATCATGACTGATAGAGAGAGGGAGGAGTGGAAGTGAATGATAAAACAATTAAGGGGAAGAGAAAGAGAGCAAGGAAGAGAGGGAGGAGCGAGCAAGGGAGAGCGAGCGAGAGGAACAGGTTTAACAGTTTGTGATACGGAAGAAATGGTGAAAAAATGGTATTGTGAGTGAGAAAGGGAGAGATAACAAGAGCTAGAGAGAGTCAGAATAAGAAAGATATGAAGAAAATAAAGAAATAGACAGAGAGAGGAAAAATAGCGAGAGAAGACAGAGTACGAGGGAGTGAGAGAGGGAGGGGAGGAAGATCGAGGGAGAGAGAGTAAGAGAAAGAAGGAAGGATATATAGAGAATGAGAGATGAAGAGATGGAGAATGAAATTGAGAGAGGAGAGAATGACATAAGAGGGTGAGAAAGAGTGAGAGTAATAAAGAGGGAGTTCATAAGATCAAGGTAGGGAGAGATAAAAAAAGACGAATAGAGTTAGGGAGGGAGAGAAGAGAGAGGGAGGGAGAGAAGGATGGTGAGAGAGATGAAGAGAGAAAGTGAATAAAAGAGAGAGAAAGTGACAAATGGGAGCAAGGTAGGTAGGGGGTAGAAAGAGTGGGGTAGAGTGGGAGGGAGAGGGACAAAGGGAGAGGGAGAGGGTGGGAGGGATGGGAAGAGATAAGAAAAATGGAAGAGTGAGTGGAGAACTAGAGAGTGTGAGCAGGACAAAGAATGAGTGAAGGAAAATAAGAGAGGGAGTGCAAGTGGGAGGAGGATAGAGGGCGAGCAGAGAGAGATTGCAATAGAGAGTTAGACAAAGAACATGAGAGAGGGAGTGATAGTAAGAGAAAGAGTGAGGAAGAAAAGGCAAGAGAGATTGATTGAGAGATAAAACTAGAGGGCATGAGGGATATAGAGCATGAGAATGATAGGGAAAGTAAGAGGGAGAGCAAGGGAAAAAGATGAAGATTGAAGAGAGATAGAGTAAGAGAGAAGGAAAAGAGGGAAGGAGGGAGAGAGAAAGAGAGAGCAACATATACAAAGATAGACGGAGAGTAAGAGAGAGAGAGATATAAATAGAGGAGATCTAACAGAGGTAGAGAGATAAATTGGGAGTGAGTATGGGAGTGACAAAAAGAGAGAAAGAGAATGCAGTAGAAAGGTGAAGGGATGAAGAGAGAGCACAAAGGATGTAGAGCAAGAGAAAAATAGTGAGAGTGAAAATAGAGATATTATGAGAGAAAGAGAGAAAGAAGGGAAGGAGGCTGGAGAGAGGGATAGAAATATAAAAGTGCAAGCTATAGAGAAAGAAAAATGAGAGAGGAAACAGAGAGGGAGGGATGGAGAGTAGAGAAAGAATCAGGATAGGGGGATAAAGAGGTTGATAGTGCAAGAGATATAAGAAAAAGGAGAGAGCACAAGAATAAAATAGAGAGAATTGAGAGCAAATGAGATAGATGAGGAAAGGGAAGGAGTGAGAGAAAGAAACATGATAAAGAGATTAGAGAGAGAGGAGACAGAGGGCGCGTGCAGAGGGAGAGAGTGCGAGATAGTGATATAGAGTGGGGGCAGAGAGGGAGAGAGATGATAGAAAGTAGGAGATAAAGAAAGAGGCAGATAGAGTAAGAGATGAGTAGAAATGATAGAGAAAGAGAAAGAGAAAGAGAGAGAAGTTATAATATAAGAGAAAGAGAAAGAAAGAGGGTGGGAGAGTGATAGAGCAAGATCGTAGGAGAGAGAGAGAGGAAGGGAGATTGATAAAGATCGAGATCGTGGAAAAGAGATGGGGGAGAGAGAGAAAAGGAATCTTAGGGACAAATTGAGATGGAGGGCAGGTGTAGAAAGGGAGGGAGAGAGAGAAAGAGGAGAGAGAATGAAGGCGAAAGCAATAGAGTGGGAGAGCGAAAGAGACGAACAATAGAGATAGTGAGAGTAAAAGAGATAAAGTGACTTAGAGAAGATTGTTTGAGAAAGGTGAGAGAAAGGGAGATAGAGGGATAGATGGCAAGCGAGTGAGAAAGAGGGAGGGAGGGGGGTCAAAAGAGAAACAAAATGGGAGCAAGAGTGAAGGGAGATAGTGTGGGAGGAGAGAGGGATAAAGGGAGAGAGAGAGAGAGGAAGGAAGAGAGATATAAGAATTTGAGAGAGAGAGCGAGCTGTAAGAGGGGAGCAAAGATAGAAAGAGCGAGAGAGAAATAATAAATGAAAGTGAGCTAGAGAGAGGATGAGAAAGTAAAAGAGATGAAGAGAGAGAGACTGTGAAGGAGTGAAGAGAACAGAGATCAAGAGAAGAGAGAAATTAAAGAAGAGAGGAATGAGAGAGAAAGAAATGGAGAGGGAGAGAGAGTGTGTGAGGGAGAGATGAAGAGATAGATGAGAGGAGGGTATAGAGAGAGAGATGAACGAGAGAGAAAAAGAGTTGGTTAGGAGAGAGATAAAGATGGGAGAGAAGAGAGAGTAAAATTGAGTAAGCAAATAAGACACAAAAAAAGAAGAGAGAGCGAGAAAGATAGAGAAAGAATGAGAGGGAGAGAGCAAAATAAAGCTTGTGAGAAAGAGAGAGAATAAGAAATGGAGAGAGAGCAAGGAAGAGAGAGGGAGAGGATAGGAGGTAGAGAGTGGAGGGCAGAGAGAGGAGGGGAGAGAGAAAGTGTGAGAGAGGATGATGCAAAGAGGAAGAGTGAAAGAAGAGCAAAAGTGAGAGAGCTAGAGAGAAGAGAGGGCAAGTGCAATAAATAAAGGAAGAGTGAGTGAAAGGGAGGGAGGGGAGAAAGTAAGAAGAGTCAAGAAAGTTGGTGAGATAGGAAGAGAAAGTAATAGAGAGAGTAAGATGAAGAGAGAAAGGAGGGAGAGCGATAGGGTGATAAAGAGATAGAGAATAGCGAGAAAGAGAGAGAGAGAGGAGAGAGAGTGTGTGTGGTTAAGAGAGACTAAGAGATGAAAGAGAGACAAAGAAAGAGAGAATGAGAGAGAGGAAGTGCAAGGATAAAGAGAGAAATCAAAAGAGGGGTGGAAAGAGAGGAAAAATGATGTTAGGATGGGAGGGAGGGAGGGAGATAAAGAAATTGAGAGATAGTGGTAAGTGAGAGTGAGGGAGAGAGAAAGCAAGAGGAAGGGTGGGAGAAAGGGACAAAGATAAATAATAGAAATAAAAAAGAGTCGCATGAGAAATAATAGAGTGGAAGAGAGCGAGCGAGTGAGCATAAGCGCTAGAGAGTGTGATAGAGGGAGGGTGAGTATTCTATAAAAATAGGAGAAGTGAGAGAGAGGGAGGGAGATAAGTGAGAGTGAGTGATGAAGGGTGGGAAGGAGTGGGAGAGAGAGAGAGACAACAAGGAAGATAGAGCAAGAGGAATAGAAGGGGGAAGGTTATAGAGAGGGTAAGAGAAGAGAGTGGAAGTGAGAGATATAAAGAGAAAATAGATCGAGAAAGGAGAAATGATACATAAAAGAGAAGAGAGTGGAGAGAAAAGAGAGAGATATAAGGAGAGAGGAAAAGTTGGTGAGAGCAACGAAAGAGAGAGAGAGATAAAGAGGGGGAGAAAAATGGATGGAGAGGTAAAAAAGAGAGGGAGAAAAACGGAGAGTGATATAGAGAAAGGTAGGGGAGAGATGGGAAGAGAGTGAGGGTGGAGAGAGAATAAGATAAGTATGGAGAGGAATAGAAGAATAGAGAATAAGAATAAAAATAGAAGGGAGAGAGATAAGTAAAGAGTGATAAAAGAGGGGTTGCATGAGATGACAGAGAGTGAGAGCGAGTGAGTGAGAGCAGGTGAGAAAGAGTGAGAAATGGGATAAGTGACAGAGAGCTCTAGAGATTGGATAAGTGAGAGAGAGAGAGAGAGAAGAAGATCGAAGGACAGAGTGATAGCAATAAGGTGTGACAGAAAGAGGGAAGGAGAGAGGGAGAAAGTGGGTGAGAGAGAAGGGTGAGATGGAGAGGATGAGGGATAGATAAAGTGGGATAGAGGAAGAGATAGAAAGATAGTAATAGAGCAGGAAAGTGAAAGAAAAGGGAAAGAAAGTGAGAGAGAGTTAAAGAAGAGCGAGAAGGAAGAATGAAAGAGTTTGAGAGATAATATGACAGGTGAAGATAGAAAGATAAGAGAAAATGTATGAGAGATAGTAGAGAGAGTAGAGAAGGAAGCGAGATGGAAATAGAGAGAGAGGAAAGGAGATAGAGAGGGGGAAAAAAGGGATGTAAGGAGGGAGCATTTGAGGGTTAAAATGTGGTAGAGATTGAGAAAGAGACATAGAGTGGGAGAGAGGACAAGAAAGAGAAAGATGGGGGGAGAGAGAGAAAGTGAGTGACATAGAGTGAGAGAGTAATAGAGAGTGAGAGTGAAAGAAGATAGAGTGAGAGAGATTATAAGAGAGGGATAGAGCAAGAGAGAGGTAAAAAGAGAGGGAGGAAGGGAGAGTGAGATAAAGAGATAAAGAAAGTGAAGGAGGGAGGGGGAGTGAGACAAAGAGAGTGGGACTGTGGGAGGGAAGGAGAAAGAGTGAAGAGAGTAAGGGAGAGAGATGATAAATGAAAAGAGAAGTAAGAGAGAGAGCAAGAGAGCAAAGGAGGGTGAATGTGAGAGAGATAGAATGAACAAGCAAGTGAAAGAGACTGAGATAGGGAGATGGAGAGATGAAGAGAGAAATGAGAGAGATAAATAGTGGGGAGAGATAGAGGGAGGGTAAGAAAGGAGAGAGAAATGTGGAGAGGTAAGGCAGAGATGGGAGAAGAGAAAGGGATAGAGAGATTATGATAAGTATGCTGAAAGAGAAAAGAGAGGTATGGTTAGACATAATGAAAGAGAGAGTGTGTGAGTTATGGAGGGAGGGAGGGAGGGTGAGAGATAAATATATTGATGGAGAGAGGTAGATAGAGTGGGAGTGGGAGAGATGGAAGAAAAGATTGAGGTAAGACTTAGAGAGAGATAGAAAGGGGGAGAAGTAGGTAGAGATTGCAAGGGAGTGGTGTGGGAGAGATGAGAGAGAGCAAGTGAGAGAAAGCGAGCAATGAAATTTGAGAAGGAGAGATAGAGAAATAAGAGAAGAAGAAATAAATATGGAAATAGGGCTAGAAAGAAAATGAAAAAGGAAAAAAAGAGAGAGAGATTCAAATAAAGAAAAGAAGAAAGAATGAAGGAGGTTGAGAGGGAAAGAGAAATAAAATGAAAGAGATATAAATGTATGAGAGATCATAGGGAGAGTAGAGAAGGGAGGGAGAGGGAAATAGAGAGAGAGGAACGAAGATAGGGAGTAGGAGAAAAATGGACGTGGGGAGAGAGCGTTTGAGGGTTGGAATGAGCGAGAGATAGAGAAAGTGATAGAGAATGAAAGAGAGGGCTTGAAAGAGAGAGGTTGGGGGAGAGAGACAAAATGAGTGACAAAGAGTAAGAGAGAAAGAAGATAGAGTGAGAGAGATGATAAGAGAGGTAAGAAGAGAAGGACGGAGGGTGACTGAAATAAAGAGATAATAGATGTGAAAGAGAGAGGGAGAGTCAGACAGAGAGCGTGGGAGTGAGGGAGGGAGGGAGGTAGGGAAGATAGAGAGATGAAAGAAAGAGAGTGATAGAGGAAGAGCGAGAGAGATAGAGGGAGAGAAAGAGAGATGGAAAGAGAAAGAGAGGGAGAGAAGGTGAGTGTTAGAGAATTGAGAGAGAGTGAGAGAGATTGTGAGAGAGCAAGAGAGATAGAGAGAGAAAAAGTGGGAGGGAGAGAGAGAATGGTCTCAAGAAGATAAAGAGAGTAGAGGAAAGGAGGGAGAGGGAAATAAAAAGAGGGAGGGGATAAAGAGGAGGAGAAAGAGATACATAGGATGGGAATGTTTTAGGGTTGGAAAGGAAGAGAGATATGGAGTAGTTGAAAAGAGAGCAAGAGAATGAGAGGCAAGTGAGAGAGAGTGAGAGAGTGACAGGGAGTGAAATTTTTTCTTCGCCTCCTTCCCTCTCACCCTCTTTCTCTTAATCACTTCCTCTTCTATCTGCTCTCATCTATCTTTCATTATTTCTCACTTTCTCTCTCTTTTTAACTACTCACTTCTCTTTTAATATTTCTCTCCTTCTCTCATCTTTCTTGCTTGCTCTCAATCTCTCTATCTCACTCATTCCCCTTCTCTCTCGCTCCCACTCTACCTCTTATTATCTCTCTTTTTCCCTCCATATTTATCTTATTCCCTCTTTCCATTTTGCCCACTTCTTCTTTAACTATTTTCTCTCTCTTACACTTATCCTCTCTCTCACCTTACTCTTTCCCTTTATCCCTCTCTCTCTTGCTCCTGCTCCCACTCACTTGTCCTCTTAGTTTTCTCTATTTCTATCTTATTCTCTCTCTCCCTCCTTGTTTGCTGCCTTTCTTGCTCTTTTACTCACACTTATTCTTTTCCTCCCTCTCTATCTATTTCTCACTCTATCTATCTCTCTATCTTCCGTCACTCCCTCTTCCCTCTATAGTATTCTCTCGCTCTCTATCTCACACACCATTTCTTCTTTCTTTCTTGCACTATCTTCTCTCTCTCTTTTTCTATTATCTCAATCTCTCTCCCTTGCTCTTGCACATATTATTTCTCCCTCTATCTCTCTCTTGCTCTCTCTCCTCCTCTCTCTTCTCTTTCACCTCTCTCTTTTTTGTCTCTCTATATCCATCCCTTTCTTTCTCTTCCATATTTATCACACCTACCTCTCTTTTTTTGCTCTTTTTTATCTCCTTTTGTATCTCCATCTGTCAGCCTCTCGCTCCTCATCTCATTCCATATATGTTTGCCTCCCTCTCAATCCCTCTTCTCTCTCTTTCTTCTCACTCTCACATTTATCTCTCTTAATCTCTCATGATCAGCTCTCTGCCTCCCTCAATCCCTCTCCTTCTCTCTTTCTCTTATGCTCTTAATATATCCCTCTCTCCCACTCTAAATTTCTCGACCTATCTTATTCTTCAAATATCTCACGCACACACTTTCTCTCTCTTCCACTTATATTCTTCTATTTTTACCTAACCCTCTTTCACTCATCTCACTATCTCTGCATCTTTCTTGCTTTATTTCTCGCTCCCCTCCTATTTCCCATATTTCTCCCCTCCCCCTCTATTTTATTTTTTCTCGGCCCCCCTTACCCCCCCCACCAC
>NW_018247859.1:20642-22111 GCF_001263595.1 Phalaenopsis equestris
CATGGAAAGAAGAGGCTATCTCTACCATTCTCTCGCTCTCATTACCGTTCTCTTGCTCTCTTTTCTATCGCTATTTCTTCTCTCTCCTTATTTACTCCTTTCTTACCTCTATTACACTCGCTCTCCCTCTCTCCATCTCTAACTCTTAAGCCACCCCTCTCCTCTCATTTAATCAATCTCTTACTATCCATTAATCTCTCTCTCTCTTGCTCACTCTCTTTTACTATTTCTTCCCTAACTCTATCTTCTCTTTTTATCGTCTCTTTTTATTTCTCTCTCTCCCTCTATCTCTTCAATATAATTATCTCCCTCTCTTTATCTCTCTCTTTATATTGTATCTCACTTTGCGCTCTCTTGCTTTCTCGCACTCTTGCTTTCTCACTCTAGCACTCATTCTATTCTATCTCACTTTTTATCTCTATTACTTTTTCTCTCTCTCTCTCTTCTCTATGTTTACTCAATCTCTCTCCCTCCCTCTATCCCTTACTCATTATCTCTCTCTCTCTCTTCCTCTCTCTACCTCTCTTCTTTCTCACTTCCTCTCTCTCCCTTCCTCTCTCTATCTCCCATGCTCTCTCTCACTATCTACTTCTTGCCCTCGCATTCTTTACTCTCTTCTCTATCAATTTTGCTTTCTCTCTCTATCTCACCTCCATCTCTCACTTTCTCTCCCTTTCTCCATCCTTTTTGCTCTCATAATCTCTCTTTCTCTTTTCTCTGTACTTTCTCTATCTCTGTCTCCCAACTCCCTCTCTATTTATTATCTGCTTTGTCAATCTCTATTTATTTGTCCCGCTCTCCCTCCCTCATTCCTATATGTATTCTCTCTATCCCTCACTCCTCTCTTATCTATCTTTCATTTATCCCTCTTGCTCTCCTTCTCCACCTCTCACTCACCCACCTACCTCTCTTACACCGTCTCTCCCCTTATCTCTCTACCTCTCTTACACCTCTCTCACCCTCAATCTATTGCTCACTATGTCCTTGCTCTCTCCCTTCTGTCTATTAATTTTTCTTTATCTCCCCACTCTTTGTCTTGCTCTCCCTCTCTTTTTTCTGCTATATCTCATCTCTATCTTCCCCTAAGACAATCTCATTATTTCTCTTATTCAATCTCACAAACTCTTTTCTATTTCTTTTTTTTCTCTGAGATTCTTTCCTCTCTACCCACCTCTCTCTAAATCTATCATCTTATTATCTCAGTCACACTTTTCACTATTTCCCTCTTTCACTCTTGCTTTGTCTCTCTTTCACTCACTTTTCCCATATATCTCTCTCCTTTCCCCTCTCTCATTATCTCTCTCACTTTATGTCCCTCTCCCTCCCTCTCACTGTTCCTCTTCGCACATCTCTCTCTCTCACTCACTCTCCATTCTTATCTCTCCCTCACTCTACTTCTATCACGATCTCTCACTATTTTAGACACACTCTCTCTCATACCCTCAACCTCACTCTCTTAATCCTCATAT
>NW_018247859.1:22242-34430 GCF_001263595.1 Phalaenopsis equestris
TTCCCTCTCCATTTTCCCTCTCTCACTCTCCGCTTTCTCGCTCTTTATCACTCCCTCCATTCCTTCCTCGTTCCCTCCCTCCCTCTAGTGCTAACCATCCTCCCTGTCTGGCACCCTCTCTCATCTCTCTCACCCTCTCTCACCCTCACTCACTCTCTCTTTCTTATCTTTCTCTCTCTCTCCTTCCCTATCACCTCTCAAATCTCTTTCATTCTCTCTCTCTTTTCTTCTCTCATACTTTCTTATCTCACACACTTTCCTCTCTCTACATTCCTCACTCCCTCCATCTATCTTACTTTCTCTCCCTCTTATTATAGCTCTTATACTCTCTCTTTCACACCCTTCACCCTACTTTATTCTCTCTCTCCCCTCCCTCTCTTCTTTCCTTGCTCTCTCTTCTCACTTCTCTCTTCCCTTACTCTCTTTATTTTTCTCTCCCTCTTTCCCTCTCTTGCTCTCTCTTGTCACTCACTCTTAATCTCTTCCTCCCATTCCCTCTCCCACTATCACTGCCTTACTTGCTCCCTCTCTCTCCATCCCTCTCGCTCTCGTCCTCTCGCTTTCTATTTTTACCCTCTCTCTCTCCTCTCTATTACTTTCTCTCACTCCCTCTATACCTCCCTCTCTCCCTATATCTCTAACCACCCCTCTCTCTCAACCCCTTCTCTCCCTATCTCCCTCTCACCTCTAATCTACTTCTCGCATTTTCTCTCTCTCTATAGCTTTTTTCTCTCTCTACCTCCCTCACTCTCTCCCTCTATCTTACTCTCTCTCCCTCTAATTGTAGCACTCACACTCTCCCTTTACACCCTTCATACCTTTGTTTCGCCTTATCTCTCATCATCTTTCCATCCATCTCTCTTCTCACTCCCTCTTTCCTTAATTTTTATATTTTTCTCTCCCTCTCTTTCTCTCTCTTCTCTATCTCTCCTCTCTCTCTCATTTACTCAATTACTCCTCTCTCATTCTCAAACTCTCCTTCCTCCCTCTCTCTCACTCTCTTCTCTCTCTTTCCTCTCTCTATCTCTTCTTTTATTCATTTCTCTATATTCTCTCACTCTCTTTCCTCACTTTTTCTTATCTTTTCCTCTCTTCCTCTGAGGGAGAGTTGAAGAGATATGTAAGAGGAGGGCGTAGAGAGAAAGAGAAGATCGAGAGAGAAAAAGAATTGGTTAACACAGAGACAAAGATGTTCTCTCATTTGTCTCAATGTATTTCTCACTTTCTCTCACACATCTTACCCTACTTTTCCCTCCTTCACCCATCCCTCCCTCTCTCACTTTCTCTTTCACACATTTGTTGTATTTCTCACTCTCATATCTCTCTATATAGCTCTATTCTCTCTATTTCTCTTCTTTTATATCTCTCCCGCTCTCTCTATATCAAACAATTTCACTCTCACTCTCGCTCTCTTCATCTTTCTCTCTAATTTTTCCTCACTCTCTTCTTTGTTTTTTTTTTCTTTATTTTTTTTGTCTTGATCTATCTCTCCCATACTCGCTCCCTCTAATTTTTCTTTAATTTCATTCTTGATCATGCTCCCTCCACCTCCCTCTCTTTCTGTCAACCTCAAAGCTCTTTACGCTATCTCTCTCTCTCTCTCAATCTCCTTAACCCTCATTCTCAATCTCTCTTGCTCTTTCTTTACTTGTTCTTCATTTCCTTCTCACTATTTCTCTCCCTCCCTCTCTACCTCGTCCATTCCCTCTATTTTTCCTTTCTCCCTCCCTCTCTTCCTCTTTCACTATCTCTCCTCCTCACTATTTCTAATTTGCTCTCTCCTCTCTCTCTTAATCTCATATATTTCTCTCCCTTTCTCTCAGTTTCTCTCTCCCTCTCTTTTATCTATCCCGCACTTCCTTCCTCTCTTATTCACTCTCTCCAATCGCTGTCTCTCATTTCTTACTCATTCTCTTCTTCTCTGAGAGTATGTGGGTGAAGGGAAGGTGGGAGGAAGAGAGAGAATGAGAAGGAAAAAGAGAGTGGGGGAAAGAGATAAGAGAGAGAGGTAATTAAGGAGGGAAAGAGCAACAAATAGGCAGGGAAGGCGAGAAAGAAAGGGAGGGTACAAGTTAGAGAGAGAATAGAGAGAAGAGAGTGAGAGAGTAGGAGAAAGTGAGTGAGCAAGAGAGACAGAGAGCAAGAAATAAAGAGTGATAGAGAGATAAAAGTGAAAGAGTAATACTGAGAGAGTGCGAGGGAACAAGTGAGAGAAGAGATTTTGAAAGGAGTAAGAATCGAGAGAGAGAGACAGAGGGAGGTAAATATATAGAGAAAGGAGAGAGATGAGGGAGTAGGGTGGGAGTGAGTACAGAGAGTGGGAGAGAGAGGGAAAGATAGAGAAGAGAATGAATAGAAAGAGAGAAATGAAAGGCTGACCAAGAGAGGGGGACAATGAGCGAGTGATAGAGAAGGTCGAAGAGATAAGGGGGAAGTAGGGAGGGAAGGAGAGGGCACAAGAGAATGAGATTAAGAGGTAGGGAATGAGAAAGGAGCTCGGGAGAGTGAGAGTAAGAAAAAGAGATTAAGACAGATAAAGACAGAGAGAGAGAGAGAGATAGAATTAGAGGGAGAGAGAAAAGGAGAGGGTGAGAGAATTAGAGCGTGGAGACAGAGAATAGGCGCGCGAGAGGGGGGAAAGGGGGAGTGAGACAGAGAGAGGGAGTGAGAGTAGGAGGAAGGGAGAGCGATTAAAGTAAGATAGAGAGAGAGAGAAGACTATTAATAGAGATAAGAGAGAGAGCAGGAAAAAAAAGAAGAAAGAGAGAGAGAGAGAGAGTGAGAAAGAAAGTAAGTGAAAGAGACAAAGAGAGGGAGGTGGAGAGAGGCAGAGAGGAGAGAGAGAAATAAATAGGTAAAGAGGAAGAGACAGAAAGATTAAGAGAGGGAGAAAAAGGGAGAGATGGAGAGAGTGAGGGATAGAGAGAGAATAAGGTACTTATGGAGAGGGAGAAACGAGTCGGATTGTCAAAGAGGGAGAAAGAGAGTGATGGGAGAGAGAGAGATTGAACAAGAGTAAGGGAGGGAGGGAGGGAGGGAGGGATGGAGTGAGAGGGAGTGGGAGAGGGGGATGGAGTTAAAGATATAGACATAGTAACAGAGAGATAGTAAGTGAGAGAGATCGGTATAGAGTGAAGTGAGATGGGGTGACAGAGATAAGAGAGAGCGAGAGCGAGTGAGGGATAGCAAGTGAGAGAGAGAAGGGGTGGGAGAGATGAGAGAAAACGAGAGTGAGTCAGGGAGCGAGCAATGAGGTAAGTGATCAAGATCTCTAGAGAATGGATATGTGAGAGGGAGACAGAAAAGGAGAGAGAATGAGAGGGTGATAGAGAAATATAGAGAGAGAGAAGGTGGGGGAGAGAGTAGGGTTAGATGGAGAGGTTGAGGGATAGATAAAGTGGGAGATGGAGCTATGGAAAGATAGAGACCGGTGAGAGGGAGAGGGAGAGGGAGAGTGGAAGAGATAGAAAGATGGAAATAGAGAAGAAAGCGATAAAGAGTTAAAAAGAGAGAGAAGAAATAACGAAAGAGATTAAAAGAAAATATGAGAAGTAGAGAGAAAAATAAGAGAAAATGTATGAGAGATGGTAGAGAGAGTAGAGAAGGAAGGGAGATGAAAATAGGAGAGAGAGAGAGAGGGAGAGAGAGATACAGGCGGGATGAAGAGAGGTAGAGGAGTGTAAGTGAGAGAGACGGAAAGATTGGGGTAAGCCGGAGAGAGAGAGAGAGATAGATAGAGATTGCAAGAGAGGGGTGTGGAAGAGATGAGAGAGAGTAAGAGCTACTGAGGGAGTACAAGTGAGAGAGTGCAAGAAGTGGAATTAGAGAAAGAGAGATATAGAGACAAGAGAAAGAGAAAAAAAAGATAGAAATAGAGCAAAAAAAAGAAAGAAAAAGGATAGAAAGAGAGAGTAAAAAAGGAGAGAAGAAAGATTGAAAGAGGTCGAGAGGGAGAGAGAGAGAGAAACTGTATGAGAGATCATAGGGAGAGTCGAGATGGGAGAGAGAGGGAAATAGAGAGAGGAAAGGAGATAAAGAGAGGAAAAAAAAGGAAGTAGGGAAGGAGTGTTTGACAGTTGGAATGAGGGAGAGATAGAGAAAGAAACAGAGAGTGGGAGAGAGTGCATAAAAGAGAGAGATATGGAGAGTGAGAGAGAAAAAGCGAGTGACAGAGAGTGAGAGAGTCATAGAGAGTGAGAGAGAAGATAAGAGAGAGATAGAGCAAGAGAGTGGTAAAAAGAGAGGGAGGGAAGGAGAGTGAGATAATGAGGTAAAGGATGTAAAAGATGGAGGGAGAGCAATACAAAGAGAGTGTGGGAGTAAGGGAGGGATTAGGGTAGGGAAGATAGAGAGAAAAGAGAAAGAGAGAGAGAGAGAGAGAGAGAGAGAGTTGAAGACTGAGAGATAAATGGAGCGAAAGCCACCCGTAGAGAAGGGGAGAGAGAGTTAGAGAACAAAGAGAAATTAAGAGAGAATGAGAGGTAGAGAGAGAAAGATAAGATAGAAAGAAGGGCGAGGGAAATAGAGAGAGAGTAAAGCAGATAAAGAGGAGGAGAAAAATGAACGTAAGGAGGGAGCGTTTGAGGGTTGTAATGAGGTGTAGATTGAGAAATAGATAGAGAGTGGGAGAGAGGGCAAGAAAGAATGATAGGGAGAGAGAGACAAAGCGAATGAAAAAGAGTGAGAGAGAAAGAAGATAGAGTAAGAGAGATGATAAGAGAGAGATAGAGCAAGAAAAAGAGGGGGAGGGAGGGAAAGTGAGATAAAGAGATAAAGGAATTGAAGCAGGGAAAGATAGTGGGATAAAGAGAGTGGGATTGTGGGAGGGAGGGAGGGAGAGTGAGATAAAGAGATAAAGTAATTGAAGGTGGGAGGGAGAGTGCAGCGAGTAAGAGTGAGAGGGAGATGATTAATAAAGACAAGTAAGAGAGAGAGTAAGAGAGTGATGGAGAGAGAATGTGAGAGAGATAGAATGAACAAGAAAGTGAGAGAAACTAAGATAGGGAGATAGGGAGTTTGAGAGATATGGAGAGAGATATGAGAGAGGTAAAGAGTGTGGGAGACATAAAGGGAAGAAACAAAGAGAGAGAAATGTAGAGAGGTAGGGCAGAGATGGGAAAAGAGAAAGGTTCAGATAGATAAAAAAGAGTAGGGTTAGACAGAATGAAAAAGAATGGGAGAGAGAGTGTGTGAGCTAGGGAGGGAGGGAGGGAGGGAGTGTGAGTGAGGGAGAGAGAGACGGAGAGAGGGATGTAGAGAGGTAGAGAGAGTGAAAAATATTGACTTAAGTCAGAGAGAGAGAGAGAAAGGTAGAGATTGCAAGAGAGGGGTGCGGGAGAGATGAGAATGAGAGAGAGCAAGAGCAACTAAGGGAGAGCAAGTGAGAGAGAGTAAGTAATGGAATTAGAGAAGGAGAGACAAGTGAAGGAAAACGAAACATGGAAATAGAGCTAGAAAGAGTAAGAAGAAAGAGTAAGAGAGTAAGAAAAATGAGAGAAAGATAGAGAGAGTTTAAAAAGAGAGAGAAGAAAGAATGAAAGAGGTTGAGAGGAAGAGAGAAAGAGAAAATGTATGAGAGATCATAGGGACAGTAGACAAGGGAGGGAGAGAGAAATAAAGGGAGGAAAGGAGATAGGGAGGGGGAGAAAAAGGGATGTAGGGAGAGAGCGTTTGAGGGTTATAATGAGGTAGAGATTGATCAAGAGATAATAGAGAGAGATAGAGAGTGGGATAGAAGGCATGAAATTGAGAGATAGAGTAAGAAGCGAGTGAAAAAGAGTGAGAGAGTCATAGAGAGTGAGAGAAATGATAAGAGAGAGATGGAGCAAAAGAGATGTAAAAAGAGAGGATGGGAGCGAGAGTGAGATAAAGAGAAAAAGGATGTGAAGGAGGGAGGGAGAGTGAAACAGAGGGAGAGTGAGACAGAGAGAGTAGGAGTGAGGGAGGGAGGGAAGGAGTTAGAGAGGATAGATATATGAGAGAAAGAGAGAGGGATAGAACAAGAGTGAGAGAGATACACGGAGGGAAAGGGGTGAGAAGGAGAGAGGAAGTTAGATAATAGAGAGAGAGTGAGAGAGATTGAGAGAGAGCAGCAGAGATGAATAGAGAAAAAGGGGAAGGGAGAGAGAAAAGGGTTTGAAGAAGATAAAGAGAGGAGGGAAAGGAGGGAGAGGGAAATAAAAAGAGGAAAAAAGATGAGGGGGAGAAAGAGGGAGAGAGTGAGAGAGAGAGGATTTATAGAGAGAAGATTATGAGGGAGATTATAAAAGAGAAGGAGAGAAAGTGAGGATAGAGTGCTTAAGCACGTGAGAGAGACATGTGATAGAGTCACAAAGAGAGGTGGAGAGATGAAGGGAGAGAGATAGAGTGAGGGAGAAAAATGGAGAGGAGAGATGAGGATAGTGTGAGGGATAGAGAGAATAAGATAAGATAAGTATGGAAAGTATGGAGAGAGAAAAAAGAGGGTGCATCAAAGAGGAATAAAGAGAGTTGGGCAGGGAGAAAGTGAGCAAGAGAGATTAAGGGAGGGAGGGAGAAAAATACGGAGATGGAGAGAGAGTGTGTGTGTGAGTGAGGGAGAAAGAGGTGAAGAGTAGCTTAAAATGTAGAGAGATAGGTAGAGAGATAGGTAGAGAGTGCGAGGGAGTGAGAGAGAGAGGGGTGGGAGAGATGAGAGAAAGTGAGGGAGAGTGAGGAAGAGTAAGTGAGAGAGAGGGAGAGAGAGAGAGCAATAAATGGAGTAAAAGTAAATGAGAAAGAGAGAAAGGATTAAAGGCTAAGATAGGGGGAGATTTTAGAAGAAAGGGAGAGAGATATAACCATAAGGTGTGAGAGAGAGCTAGAAAGAGGGTGATAAGTGGATGAGAGTGAAAAGTTGTGGGTGATGAATAGGCCAAGTGGGGGAGGGAGGTAGGGAGAGATAAAGAGACGAGACTGCAAGAGAGATAGAGGGAGAGTGAGAGAGAGATAAATGGAGGGAAATGAGAAAGAGAGGGAGAGTGAGAGGGAGAATTAAAAGAGAGACAAATAAAGGTTTGAGAGAAGAGAGTAAAAGGTGGGAAAAAAAAGGGAAGAAGGGAGATTGAGAAAGAGAGAAAGAGGGGCGTGGGGTGGGAGTTTTTGATGATTAGAATGGGGGAGAGATATAGAGAGATAGAGAGTGAGAGAGAAAGAATACTGAGTGAGAGAGTGTTAGAGAGGGAATGCGGAGAGAGAGACGGTGGGAGCGAGTAAAGGGGAGAAAATAAATAGATTCAAAGAATGAAAAGATAGAGAGAAAGAGGGGTGTGAGTGAAAGGGAGAGTGACTACAAAAGATAGATAGAGAGATACCCAAGAGTGATGGAGAGAAGAAAGAGACCAAGAGAGAGAGTAAGAGAGAGGGAGAGGCAGGGAATGAGAAAGAAAAATTGATAAAGAGAGAGAAAGAGAGAGAGACAAATAGAGCAAGAGAGAATGGAGATAAGAGAGATAGGGAGAGAGGGAGGGATAAAGAGGTAAAGAGAACAAAGGAGGGAAAAGGAGGGAAAGGGGGATGGGGATGAAGACACGAAGGGAGAGAGAGAAGGATAAAGATAGAGTGATGAAACAAAAGAGGGAGAGGGAAAGAAAGGACTGAAGTGACAAAATTAGAAAGAAGGAAAGGAGGGTAGGAGAGAGAGAAAGAGAGTGAGAGAGGGAAGAGGAAAGAGATTGAGAAGGAAAGAAAGTAAGAGAGGTAAAGAGAGCAAAAGAAAATGGGAGAGATAAAGAGAAGAGTGATAGTGTGAAGAGCTAAGAAGAGAGAGCTAGTGAGGTGGAAGAGAGAGCTAGTGAGAAGTAGAAAGAGAAGAGATAGAGAGAGAAATGGAGATAGAGTTGGAGAGGGGGAGTGATGGAGTGAAAGATAGAGAGAGATAGAGAGTGTAAAAGATGGAGTGCGAGAGAGGAATGATGAAAGTGGGAGAGAAAGAGTGACGGAGTTAAAGTGAGAGAGAGTGCAAATGATGGAGAATGCGAGAGAGATAAAGTGAGAGCAGGAGTAAAAGAGAGAAAGTAGATAGAGTGACAGAGATTAAGAGAGGGAGAGAGAGGGTGAGGGAACAAAAAATAAAGAGAGAGAAAAAGAAGATTGAGAGTAAGAGATTGATATAAATAGTGAGAGTAAGAAAAAAGATGCCAAAAGAGTGAGTGAGAGAGAAGCAAAATAAACTAAAAGAAAGGGGGAGAGAAAGCATGAAGAGTGAGGGTAAGAGCTTAGAGAAATAAAGGGAGTGAGAGAAGAGAGAGAAGCAAGAGAAGATTCAGAGAGTAGAGAGACTAAAAAAAAGATAGTGAATGAGAGTGATAGGGAGAGAGCAACCAACGGAGAAGAGAGAGAATGAATTTAGGGAGAGAGGGAGGGATGAGAGAGAAAGTAAGAGAATGAAGATGGACGGTGAGATAGATAGAGAATGTGAGAGAGAGAGAGAGGAGAGAAAGAGAAATAAATAAAGATTGCAAAGAGGTTGAAAGAGAAAGGAAAGGTGGAAGGGAGAATGAGAGAAAGTAGAGAGAAAGAGGAGAGAAAGATAGATCAAGAGTCAAGATTGAGGGGGAGGAAATTTAGAGAGTGAGAAGAGAGAGAGTGTGTGAGAGAGCAAGTGATATTATAGAGAGGGTAGGAGAGAGCGAGGGAGAGATAAAGATGAAGAGTAAGAGAGGGGGAGAGGGAAAAGGGGAGATTGAGATTGTGAGTGCAAGCAAAAGAAAGCGGGAGAGAGCAAGGGTGAGATGAAGCAAGCAAGAAAGGAGGGAGGAGAGAGATATTAGGGATAAAGGATACGAGGGAGGAAGGCAAGAGGAGAGATACAAAGAGATAGAGTGAGAGAGATAGAGAGAGGAGGGACAGAGAGAATCAGATAAAGGGAAAGAAAGAGAGAGTGTGTGTTAGAAAGAGGGAGAGCTCAAAATAGAGTGAGGGAAAAGATGGATTAAATAAGAGAATATATAAAGAGAGAGTGAGAGAGATGAAAGGAGAGAGAGGTGATGAGAGAGAGGGGGAGAGAGAGGGGGAGAAATAAAAGGAGAGTTAAAGAGGACAAGATGGAAGAAGAGAGATGGAGGGAGTAAAGGAGAGATGGAAGGCATAATTGAGGGAATAGGAAAAAAAAGGAGAGAGAGAACATAAGAAAAGAGAGAAAAAGAGAAATGGGGGGGCTAAGAGATGTTGAGAGAGAAGAAGAGAGAGACATATAGATGAGAGATAGACAAAAAGATCGAGAGCAAGCAAGGGTAAGAAAGATAGAGATTGATGGGAGTGCTAGAGAAATGTGTGAAGATAGCCACAAAAGAGAGTCTGTGATAGTGGGAGAGAGAGAAGAAAAGTTAAAGATAAAGTGACAAAAAGGGAGACAGAAAGAGTGGGGTGAAAGAGGGATAGAAGGGGAAAGAGATTGAGTGAGAGAGAGAAAGGGAGGAAGAGAGAAACAAAGGGACAGAGAGAAGAAGAGGGAGAGATAATAAAGTGGGTAGAAATGCTAGAGGGAAGTAGAGAGAGGGGATGAGAGAGGGAGAGCGCGGAAGAGAGACTGGGTGGGAGAGGGAGAGGGATAGAGAGTGCAGGAAAGAGAGTGTGAGTGGGAGAGGGAGAGTGTAAGAGAGTTTGAAGGAGAGTGAAAGAGAGAATAAAGAGAGATGAGACAAAAGGGAAGAGCGAGAAGAGAGAGAGAGGTATTAAGGGAGGGTAGGAGGGATAAACACAGAGAGAGGAGAGAGAGAGGAGCCAGATGGAGTGAAGGGGAGATTAAGAAGCCGAGAGAGGTAAAGAGAGAGAAGAGAGATTGTTTGAGAGAGTGGGGAAGAGAAAGATAGAAGGGAGGAGAGAAGTAGGGAAGAAGGGGGAGGTGGGAAGAGTTAGATAGAGAGAGTGGGAAAGAGAGAGAGAGAGAGAAAAGAGAAAGCTTTAGAATAGAGAGAGAGAGCATGCATGAGTAAGAATGAAATAGAGAGAGATGAAGGGAGGGAGAGAGTCAGAGTGAAAGAAATGGATCAAGAGAGAAAGAGAGAGCAGGAGAGATTAGAAAAGAGTTAGGGAGAGAAAAGGAGAGAGAGAAATGAGAAAGATCAAGAGAAAGCAAGACATAGAGGAGAGAAGCAAAGGAAAATGTTAGAGAGCAGTGATGTAGAAAAAGGAAGAGAGAGTGAGTGAGAGAAGGAAAGAGAGAACAAAAATGAGAAGATAAAAAAAATGTAAGAGAAGAGGGAGGGTGGGAGACAGAGAGAGAAAGAAAGAAAGAGAAAAGAGAGAGCTAGTGAGGGAGGAAGAGGGAGACGAAAGGAATGCAAGATGTAGGGTGAGATAGTGGGGGAGGGAGAGAGGGGGAGAGAGAAGGAGAGAGAAAGGGAGAAGAGAGGAAGAATGAATCAAAATAGTAGGATGGAGGGAGAGAGAGAGACACAAATAGTGAGAGATAGATAGCAGAGTGAGATACCCTCTCTTTCTCTCCTTAACACCCTTGATACTCTCTCACACTTTCTTCTCCTCTCTAGCACTTCCCTCCCTCCCTCTCCCTCTCTCTCACTCAATGTCTTCCTCTCTCACTCACTCACTCACTCTTGCTCTTTCTTCCCTTAGTCTCTCCTCTCTTTGTATTTCTCTCATTCTCTCTCTTATTGTTGCTCCCTCTCTCTCTTATCTTTGTTG
This sequence comes from Phalaenopsis equestris, assembly GCF_001263595.1. Taxonomy (NCBI): domain Eukaryota; kingdom Viridiplantae; phylum Streptophyta; class Magnoliopsida; order Asparagales; family Orchidaceae; genus Phalaenopsis; species Phalaenopsis equestris. The sequence goes on from NW_018247859.1 coordinate 32,905, forward strand.
CCCCCCTCTATCTCTCTCTATTTATCATTCTCTTGCTCTCTTTTCTATCACTCTTACTTCCCTCTCTTTCTTTGCTTATTCTTTCTCTCGCTTTATCGCTCACTCCCTTTTTCTCACCTTTCACTCTATTATTATATTGGTCTGTTTTCTCCCTCTTCTTATCTCTCACTATTTCTCACTTTCTCTTACACTTCTTTCTCTCACTTTTTCCCTCCCTATTTCACACACTCTCTCTCACTCTCTTCCCTCACTCTCTCTTTTGTATTTATCTCTTATTCTATATTTCCCGCCCCTCTCTCTCACCAAGATAGAGAATATTGAGAGAGTGTGTGGGATGGAGAGGGGTTGAGATAAAGAATAATGAGAGAGAGAGAGAGAGGTGTGATGGAGAGAGATAAAGAATGGAGAGAGAGAAGAGAGAGAAAGAGAGAGAAATAGTGAGTAAATGGAGAGTTAGGTAGACATTATTGACAAAGAGAAAGAGTGAGTGAATAGATATTGATGTAGACTGAGAGAGGGGGTGAGAGGAAAAGGCGAGTGTGGGAGAAAGGAGAAAAGGAAGGAGAATCTATGATAATATTGAAAGAGAGAAACGTGGAGAAGCAACAAAAGGGAGAGAGTGAGAGAGAGCAAGAAAAAGAGGGAGTAATAAGGATTGAGAGTGAGAAAGATATGGAGAGCGGGATAGAGCTAGAGATGGAAAGGAGTGAAAATGATGGTTGAGCTAGAAAAGGAGTGAGTAAATGGAGAGTTAGGTAGAGATTTAAGGAAAGAAAAGTAGAAAGAGTGAGAGAGATAGATTGAGAAAGCAAGTGAAAGAGACAAAGAGAAGGAGATGGAGAGAGGGAGAGAAGAGAGAGAGAACATAAGAGGTAAATAGGAAGAGAGAGAGATTAAGAGAGGGCGAAAAATGAGAGAGTGATATATTGAGAGGTAGGGGAGAGATGGAGAGAGTAGGGGATAGAGAGAGAATAAGATACGTATGGAGAGAAAGAAATAAGACGGAGGGTCAGAGAGGGAGAAAGAGCGTAAACAAGAGTGAGGGAGGGAGGGAGGGAGGAAGAGAGGGATTGAGAGGGAGTGGGAGAGGGGGATAAAGAGGTGAAGGTAAAGAGGGTTTGAATAGAAGAGAGAAAGATCGGTATAGAGTGGAGAGAGATGGGGTGGGAGAGATGAGAGAGAGCAGGAGCGAGTGAGGGAGAGTAGGTGAGAGAGAGATGGGGTGGGAGAGATGGTAGAGAGCGGGAGCTAGTGAGGGAGCGGGCAATGATGTAAGAAAATGATAGAGAGCTCTAGAGAATAGATAAGTGAGGGGAAGACAGAAAAGGAGAAAGAAGGAGAGGGTAATAGCAATAAGGTGTGAGAGAGAAAGACGGAGAGAGGGAGAAGGTGGGGGAGAGACTAGGGTGAGATGGAGAGGTTGAGCGATGATTAAGTGGGAAATGGAGTTATGGAAAGACAGAGACCGGTGAGAGAGGGAGGGATAGTGGAAGAGATAGAAAGATGAAAATAGAGAGGGAAGAGAC
>NW_018247859.1:34627-36624 GCF_001263595.1 Phalaenopsis equestris
GAAAAAGGGACGTAATAATGAGGTAGAGATTGATTATAATGAGGTAGAGATTGAGAAAGCGACAGAGAGTGGGAGAAAGGACACGAAATAGAGAGATAGAAAGAGAGAAAAAGCGAGTGACAGAGAGAGAGAGAGTAATAGAAAGCGGGAGAGATGATAAGAGAGGGATAGAGCAAGTGGGAGGTAAAAAGAGATAAAGGAAGTGAAGGAGGGAGTGAGAGTGAGACAGAGTGAGTGAAGAGAGTAAGACTGAGAGGGAGATGATTAATACAAAGAGAAGAGAGAGAGCAAGATAGTGAAGGAGGGAGAATGTGAGAGAGATAGAATAAACAAACAAGTTAAAGAGACTGAGATTGGGAGGCTAAGAGAAGGAGAGATTAGAGGTAAAGAGTGGGGGAGAGATAGAGGGAGGGAAAAGAAGGAGAGAGATATGTAGAGGGTAAGGTAGAGATGGTAAAAGAGAAAGGGATAGAAAGAGTATGATAAGTCTTGAAAAAAAAAAAGAGAGGAACGATCAGACAGAATGAAAGAAAGTGAGGGAGAGAGAGAGAGTTGGGGAGGGAGGGAGAGAGTATGAGAGAGGGAGAGAGAGAGAGATAAAGGGCGTGATGAAGAGAGGTAGAGAGAGTGTGAGTGAGAGAGAGGGAAAGATTGAGGTAAGACGGAGAGAGAGAGATAGAAAGGGAGAGAGATAGATAGAGATTGCAAGAGATGGGTGTGGAAGAGATGAGAGAGAGCAAGAGCAACTGAGGGAGTGCAAGTGGGAGAGTGAAAGAAATGGAATTAGAGAAAGAGAGATACAGAGACAAGAGAAAGAGAAAGAAAGATAGAAATAGAACAAAAAATGGAAAGGAAAAAAGGACAGAAAGTGAGTAAAAAAGGGAGAGATAAAAGATTGAAAGAGGTCGAGAGGGAAAGAGAGAGATACTGTATGTGAGATCAAGTGAGAGTAGAGATGGGAGGGAGAGGGAAATAGAGAGAGGAAAGGAGATAAAGTGGGGAAGTAGGAAAGGAGTGTTTGACTGTTAGAATGAGGGACATATAGAGAAAGAGATAGAGAGTGGGAGAGAGGGCATAAAAGAGAGAGATATGAAGAACGAGAGAGAGAAAGTGACAAAGTGAGAGAGTCATAGAGAGTGAGAGAGATGATAAGAGAGAGATAGAGAAAGAGAGTGGTAAAAAGAGAGGGAGGGAAGGAGAGTGAGATAATGAGATTAAGGGTTTAGGGTAGAGAAGGTGGGAGTAAGGGAAGGATGTGAAAGATAGAGGGAGAGCGATACAGAGAGAGTGTGGGAGTAAGGGAAGGATTAGGGTAGAGGAGATAGAGAGACAAGAGAAAGAGAGAGACAGAGGAATACTAAGAGAGAGATAGATGGAGGGAATGAGAGAGGAAAAGAGAGAGAGAGTTAGAGAACATAGAGAAATTCAGAGCCAATTTTAGGTTGAGAGAAAATATGTATGAGAGAAGGTAGAGAGAGTAGTAAAGGAAGGGTGAGGGAAATAGAGAGAGGAAAGCAGATAGAGAAGAGGAGAAAAAGGGGCGCAGAGGGAGAGCGTTTGAGGGTTGTAATGAGGTGTAGATTGAGAAATAGATAGAGAGTGGGAGAGAGGGCGAGAAAGAGAGAAATAGAGAGAGAGAGAGAGAGAGACAAAGTGAATGATAGAGAGTGAGAGAGAAGATAGGGTGACAGATGATAAGAGAGGGATAGAGCAAGAGAGAGGTAAAAGAGGGAGGGAGGGAGAGTGAGATAAAAAAATAAAGGAATTGAAGGAGGGAGGGAGAGTGGGATAGAGAGAGTGGGATTGTGGGAGGGAGGGAGGGAGAGTGCGATAAAGAGATAAATGAATTGAAGGAGTGAGGGAGAGTGAAGCAAGTTAGAGTGAGAGGGAGATGATTAATAAAGACTGAATTAAGAGAGAGAGCAAGAGAGTGAAGCAGAGAAAATGTAAGAGAGATAGAATGAACAAGCAAGTGAGAGAAACTGAGATAGGGAGTT
>NW_018247859.1:37685-38618 GCF_001263595.1 Phalaenopsis equestris
GAGAGGACTGATAGAGAGAGATTAAGAGTGAGATTATAAAAGAGGAGAGAAAGTGAGAAATATAGAGTGCTGAAGGGAGGGACAGAGACACAAAGAGGGAGGTGGAGAGATGAAGGGAGAGATATAGAGGAAGGGAGTAGAGTAAGGGAGTAAAAGGGAGAGGAGAGAGGAGGATAGAGTGAGGGATCGAGAGAATAAGATAAGTATTGAAAGAGAGGAAAGTGTGGGAGCATCAAAGAAGGATTAAAAGAGTCATTAAAAGAGTCGTGGAGAGAGAGAGATTGAGGGAGGAAGAGATTGTGTGTGTGTGAGAGAGGGAGAGAGAAATAAGGAGAGAGAGAGAGAGAGAGAGAGAGAGAGTGTGAGTGAGGGAGAAAGTGGTGAAAAGTTGCTTAAAAACATAGAGAGATAGGTAGAGATTGTGAGAGAGAGGGGTGGGAAAGATGAGAGAAAGTGAGAGAGAGTGAGGAATAGTAAGGGGTGGGAAAGATGAGTGAGAGAGAGAGAGCAAGAAATGGAGTAAAAGTAAATGAGAAAGAGAGAAAGGATTAGAGACAGGGAGAGAGTTCAGAAAAAATGTAGAGGTGTGAGAGAGAGCTAGGAAGAGGGCGATAAGAGGCTAAGAGTGAAAAGCTGTGGGTGATGAATACAAGTGGGGGAGGGAGGTAGGAGAGATAGAGGGAGAGTGAGAGAGATAAATGGAGGGATAGAGAGAATGGGAAAGAGAGGGAGAGAAAGAGGGAGAATTAGAGGAGAGAGTGAAAGAGTGGGAGGGAGAGACAAATAAGGGTTTGAGAGAAGAAAGTGAGAGAAAAAGGACGGAAATAAAGAGAAGAAGGGAGATCGAGAGGGATAAAAGAGGGGAATGTGGGGTGGGAGTTTTCGAAGGTTAGAATGGGGGAGAGATGTAGGGAGATAGAGAGTGAGAGAGAA
>NW_018247860.1:0-821 GCF_001263595.1 Phalaenopsis equestris
AGACTATAAAGCTTGTCACAAACTCTATAGAGATACAATCAGATGTGAGATTTGTAGAAGAACTAAAAAGAATTAAAGATTATGATGTGAAACAACAATGACAAGATGCCATTTGTGAGGAAAAGGAAATGAGATAAAATATTTCATAATTTTTCAGAGTATATATGAATTATTTTATCATACATTAAATTTGGAGGATAAAAGTTTTATGAGAGATTATATTAATCATTCTTTTTTATTTTTATTTACTTTAAAAAATGAATTGCTTCCTTAAGACACCCGCATATTAGGTGTCAATCGAGATCTCCCACCGCCCTCGAAAGCCTTAATCAAAGGCACAATGCCATTTCCTTAATTCTGCAAGAATAAAGTGAGTGCAAGAGTGCGAGAGACAGTGAAGGGAAGAAGTGGCAATCACATTAACATATCTTCATGTCGAGTAGTTCGAATGTCAAAAATTGAGGAGGCTAGTGATCTACAAGGTAGGAAAGAGAATATTCAACGGCAACTCTGCGAGCAAACCTTTACACAGGCGTGTAGAGCGGCTCAAACATGAGCTTCCCTCATGTGTCTACGATTAACAGTGAGGGAGAGAAGATGAGAGCAAGCAAGAAAGACATGCAAACAAAGGAAAGAGAAGAAGAAATTGCAAGCATCTCTCGCAATCATGAGAGGCTTTCTGCACTCGAGAAACACCAAAGCGAGTTTTTGTGTGCCCTAGACGCAAGGCTACTATTCAACAACAAGAATATGGGGGATTTGTCGTCCTTATGTAAGAAATGATGAATTGCAACTTTGAGTTTCTATTTAATCATTTTTTT
>NW_018247861.1:0-482 GCF_001263595.1 Phalaenopsis equestris
TTTTATGGATGTAACTTCTATCTTGATCATAACATTACCTCAAATAACTTAAAAAAAAATAAATAAATTAGTGGATTCTCTTTTGAATGACATTGATTATGTTACAAGAATCATTCATTTAAGGTTTTTAATAAACTTTATAAAACAATAATAACGTACAAGAATCACTCATCAATAGACACTCATAAATTTCTTTTTTGAGAAAAATACTTGAAAAAAGAAATGTAAAAAAATAAATTATTTATATATTTATGGAAATGCTTAGAAAAATTTTAATTCATTTTGACTAGTGGATAAATTACAATTAATCATTACAGTTTATGAAAAGTAAAATAACTTATTCAAGAAAGCTTTTGGTCTTGAATTTTTTATCTTACCAAAAATTGATATTTTTATATGAAGATTTTCATGGAAATAACAAAAGAATTCATTATCTTTCACAACAGGTAAATAAGAGTTTTATGATGATTAGTTTGATCACA
>NW_018247862.1:0-409 GCF_001263595.1 Phalaenopsis equestris
GCTCGTTAACTTAGCGAAGGAGCCGAACACGAGCTTTTTTAATGAGCCGAACACGAGTTGTTCTTGAACAACAAGCCGTTTTGACAGCCCTAGACCCCTCAGGTCTGGGGTTCGAATCTCCTCTGACACACTTTGCCTTAAGGATGTGGTACTTGAATTGTTAGACACATTAAGAATGGCTGGAAGCTTGTATAATAGTCTCTGTGCATTTCTTATTTATTATGATTATATATATATATATATATATATAGAAAAGTTTATTGAAGCAGTTTGTTCAGACTGAATATAAATCCTTTTCTCGTGTACTTACACGTACATAAAACATCAATTGCGGGATATTCTTTCTTAGGCGTCATAAACTCTTATCTTGCCTGCCATCAGAAGTAATGCATTAAAACATATATAGCTT
>NW_018247863.1:0-270 GCF_001263595.1 Phalaenopsis equestris
TCAATACGGGAATACTGTGAATTAGCGTCAAAATTAATTTGAAAATAAATCCGATGCAAAATTAGCGACCAATTTGTGTCTGTTTAGCGTCGTCCGCAATCCCGCTACCAAAAGAATCATCGTTGAGGAGTTGTGTCTAGGGTTGTCAAAAAAGCTCGTTGTTCACGAACAGTTCCTGTTCGGTTCGTCAAGAAGTTCATGTTTGATTCGATCGATAAGTAAACAAGACGAACATGAATAATTTTTTTTGTTCGGTTTGTTAAACGAACC
>NW_018247864.1:0-2060 GCF_001263595.1 Phalaenopsis equestris
ATCAATTTTAAAAATTGTGCTATCTCCACAATAATACTCATATCCTCTCCTAATGGTGCACGAGAACCAAGAGCAATAGGAAGATCTTCAAAAAGAACATGAAAGTCAAAATTTTTTAATCTCATAATTTTACAATCAGCAGCGGTCACAAACCTAGAAGTATTTGATGAATACCATTTTAGTTTCATATTCTTCAGCAACTTGCAGAATATTAATCTCTATTTTTTTTTGACAATGTGAAGCAGATTGGAGGCAATAAGTAATCACCATTTTCCAATAATTATGGATGTAAATCTCTCTTCATACCAATGTCAACTAAATCCTAATGTGCTTGGAGGTTATATTTAGATTTTTCAAGTCCTACTAAAGCGCCAAAAATATTGTCACAAATATTTTTTTTATATGCATGACATCTAAATTGTGGCATAACAAGTTAGTCCTCCAATATGAAAAATTAAAAAAAAAATACTCTTTTTCTTCCATTTACTTGAAATGCATGATTGTTCTATTTTTGCTCTAGAATGAAAACTTTTCAAAGCTTTTATGATTGAATTATAAGGTTTATCAAATGTGAAGTTTAAATTTTCAACTTCAAATAAAATTGTACTTATATTACTTCTCTAAGGCACACTTCTGATTTCTTCTTTATTATTAAAATGAAACGTTTGTTTGCAAAATATATGATTAAATGGCATCCAATGTTAGACTCATAAAATAAAGCTTCTTACTCTTATACAACCATAATGACTTAGTATTTTCAACACAATAAGGACATGCAAATCTTCCTTTTATTATATCCAGATAACATTCAATATGCAGGAAATCATTAATAGTCCATAATAAATAGGTTGTAAGGATAAATTCACTCCACTTGCATCGAAGCACTAAACTTCATGCCATAACTCAAGTAATTGTTGATAAGATGAATGAGGTATGTTTTATACCAATCCAATGTGGCATATTATAAGCAACCAAAATCACAGGCCAAATAATTTACGCAGTACTCATAACCTTGAATGGATTGAAACTATCAGCGACCAATTCAAGACGAACATTACAATGGTGGAAAGTAAATGCAGCATACAATAAGTTGAATGATTTCCAAGCTTCTCCATCTATTGAATATTGTAACTTACCATTTTCGTTTCTATTTTTATCATGTCAATCCATGTGTACTACATATTTCTTTGATTTGAATAAAGTTCATAATCTAGGAATTAATGAAAAATATCAAATAATTTTTGCTGCCTTCCGGAATTAATGTTTTCTTTCCCTCAGTACTATTTTTTTTCTGAGTATTGCTCCATTTTAATAAGTCATAAGTATCACATACCTCTTGATCAGACTTCTCTTTCCAAAATAACACACAATCATTAGGACATGTATCTATCTTTGTATAACCAAAATTGAATGCTTTGATCATTATTTTTACCTCATTTGTATTCTTAGGCAAAGAAGTCTTGTCGAGGAAGGCTTTTACTAATAGCTCTAGTAACATATTAAAAGATCTTGTAGTCCATGTGTGTAAACATTTCAAACAAAATAAGTGTAATATAAAAGATAATTTTATAAAATACTTGCACATTAGATGTAATTCTGCTTCCGCATCTTATAACAACTTATTCGAACGTTGATCATCACTTTTTGGATGACAAGTAGATGTTTTACAATCGATAATTGGATTACTTGAATTATTTTTTTTGGTAAAAGTGCCCTTTATTAATCTTTCTATATCATTCATATTTGGTTCTTCTGCTTGAATTTGCGATTGTTGAATATTCAAGCTTAGCAACTTCACTGATATTGTTATTCTTACTCTACCCCATGTCGGTTTCACACGACATAACCAAAATAAATTCATTTAGATATTAAATTATCTTTGAAATATTTCATATTATAGAAAAATCTATTAATATAAACTCTACATGGACATAAAATTTCAGTTTTTGAATTTTGCTTTTAGATGCAAACTATAAAAAATTTTCTACACCTCTTTTGTACTTGTCGGCGTTATTTCGGGGATGCTTTGGTTGTGGGGTTGCCCGTAAGAAGCTGTCGGT
>NW_018247865.1:0-358 GCF_001263595.1 Phalaenopsis equestris
CATTCTTCAGTATGTGGATAATGATGAGATGATAGGAGAGACAACGGGAGACGGCAGCAACAAGCGAGTTGATGGTTTCACGCCATATAATCAAGTTGCATCATCTTATTCATATTGGCCACTATATAATTGATGTGTGCTAGAAAATTTGCGGTGGTAGAGTAACAAATTATCGCTTTAATATTGTACGAAAGTTCAGCACACACACAAATGAAATAGAAAAATACGGTGATGACTCCAGAAGTTTTTACGTGGAAAACTCGTAAGGGAAAAATCACGGGGTCTGGCCCAGTTGCGGAAATATTGATGATTACAGAAATTCTTTGTCCCACAGACGGGAAATGATAACTATATTTTT
>NW_018247866.1:0-554 GCF_001263595.1 Phalaenopsis equestris
CATATATATATATATATATATATATATAATAGATAATTTATCAATATAAAAATAAGAAAAATGTAATTGACGAAAAAATGCATGTGATTTAATTATTTATTATTGACATATTTAAAGTCCGGCTTCAATTTTTTCTTCTATGTCCGTCGTATTATGAGAAGTGGTATTAACATATTTATTATTAATTATTAACTCTTTCTATTTTTTTTATCAAAGCGTCAGAATTTAAATTGGCAAAATCGACTTTGGAAAGTCAATTTTTTTAATAATTATTGTTATGTTAAAAGATTATTTAATTAGAACTATTTTCAAATTTTAATAATATTACTGTAGATATAATAACTAGGGTTGTAAAAAAAAACTCGTTGTTCGCCTAGTGTTCGGCTCGTTCGTTAAGTAAACGAGCCGAACACGAAATTTTTTTTTAAAGCTCGAATTATAAACGATCCGAACACGAACAGTTAGAGCTGAACACGAGTTTGACTCGTTTTAGCTCGAAATTTAAAAAATATATAATTTTTTATATAATAATATATTAAATATATTATTTATAT
>NW_018247867.1:0-982 GCF_001263595.1 Phalaenopsis equestris
GTTTAGATTTTATGGGACCGTGTGTACCATCTTCTAAAAAATTATACATTTTATTATCTTTAGATTATGTTTCAAAATGGGTTGAAGCTGTTACTTTACCTCATTGTGATGCTCAAAGTGTTTCTAAATTTTTAATGAAAAATATTTATACTAGATTTGGAATGCCAAGAGTGATCATTACAGATGGGGGAAGCCATTTTAAGAACTTTAAGATTGAAACATTAATGAGAAAATATAGAATTAATCATTTAATTATCACATCTTATCACCCTCAAACAAGTGGTTTAGCAGAAGTATCCAATCATGAAATTAAAGGCATATTAGAAAAGACTGTAAATCTAAATAGGAAGGATTGATCTGCTAGACTTGATTCTGCATTATGGGCTTATAGGACTGCAAACTCCTATAGGAATGTCACCTTATCTATAGGTCTGCTTACAAAAATCATATAGGAATGACAACATATAGGTTAATATTTGGAAAGACTTCTCACTTACCAGTTGAATTAGAACATATGGCTTATAGGGCGATAAAATAATTTAATTATAATATGAAGGAAGCTGGTGAGAAATGATTATTGTAGTTAAAAGAGCTCGAGGAAATTAGGAATGAATGTTCTAAGAACATTAGAATTTATAAGTAAAAGATTAAAAAATGGCATGATAGATAGATTTAAGAAAAGCTTTTGAGCTTGGACAAGAGGTTTTGTTATACAATACTCGATTGAAATTAATTCCAGCAAAAATTAAGTTCAGGTGGTCAGGGCCATTTATTGTGATAAAAGCCTATCCTTTTAGTAATGTGGATATTAAACATCCAAAAAAAGAACAAATAATTAAAGTAAGTAGACATTGACTAAAAGCTTGCATTTTTTGAAACAGGCCTTAGCATGAAGAGATCCTGATGTTGGGTCAACCCAAGTAAAAAGTTGGATACGTCAGGATGATAATGTTAAACCAAGCGCTTTGTGGGAGGCAACCCA
>NW_018247868.1:0-361 GCF_001263595.1 Phalaenopsis equestris
CATGAAGAACTTTAAAAATGAAGGGTAAAAGAAAGGATTAAATACATATAAAAAAATTCATAAATGTTGAAAATTCTGATTTTTTAACAAAAATTTTAAAATGTTGCAGGTGTTAATATAAAAACTACAAGGCTAAAAACATTAATTTGCACATCATATATATAAAATTTGTTGAGAAAGAGCTAATCAAAATACATAATAAAGTGCTGAAAATAACAACAGAACTAAACTAAATTCTAAAATAAAAACAATTTTTCACATTACAGTTTAACATAACATAACAAACAAAGTCTCAACAACATCACAACACAAATAATATAATCACGTAGTACAAACATAAACAAACAAACAAAATAGATCA
>NW_018247869.1:0-434 GCF_001263595.1 Phalaenopsis equestris
TATAAATGCATAATTTATTTTATCATCTTAAAATAGATTTAATCATGATACTCTAATATAGTGTATAACAAAAATATGAGAAAATGGAATCTCTCATATGGATGCCAGCCATCCCAGACAAAACCACTGACATGAAAACTTAGCACGGACAACCAACTCAGCCTGGACGAACGATATAGCTTGAACGACCTAGCCAAGACGACCAGCCAAGACGACCAGCCTTACTTGGACGAAAGACATACTCTAAACAACCAAGCCTGAACGACCGACACAACTTAGACAACCTACCCGGCATGGATGACCTGACTCAGTTCAACCGACCGAGCTGACCACACTGACCAGAAGCCAATTAAGATTAACTAATCAAGCAAGAAATTAAAACAATCAGACTACAAACTGATACATATAAAATATCATAAATAGCTCATTACAAA
>NW_018247870.1:0-1218 GCF_001263595.1 Phalaenopsis equestris
GAATGCCACATCTAAAGCGTGGCACTATTTTTTTTTCCTCTACTCTGTTATTGACCTTTCACCATAGTGAGGTAACTATAGATAGAGCTATTCTGAATTTCTGTATTCAAAATAATAAAAATATAAATGTGGGGAGAATCATTTTTAAGAATATATTGGCTACGACAAGGAGTGAAACAAGTGGAGGTCTAGGACATCCTAGCCTTATTTATGCACTTTGCCAACTTTTTGGAGTGGAAGCTGGAGATGATGAGGAATGAGTTTACCCTATGAAACCTATTAGTTATGAATCCCATGAAAAATGGAGAATTAGGAGTAGGAGTCAAGAACATTCTACTAGTGGAGATGTCCCCTCTACTAGTTATGAACTTCCACCTTCTAACTTCCACCTTCTAGTAACTTCCACCTTCTAGTTCCCCTACCCTAACTGACTTGATGAATGAGTTGACCTTGCAGCAAAGGAGTATAGAATTAATACATGAAAGGATTGGAGGTTTAGAACGTCAACATGATTATGATAATGAGTACCTTCAAAGGCATTCAAATTTTAAGATAGCTTATTATGAAGCTTAGGCCCAACACTACAGAGTTGAGCCTGATGTTACTTTCCCTAAGTGCCCCCGATATACTCAGTATCAGCCCAATCCACCTGCTGACCAAGGAGGCAAAGACATAGTTTGGGATTTTGATATTTGAATGTAATTGATGTACTTGAACTTTTATTTTTGTAATTTTTGTAATAGAAATGGATGTTTGTGTATGTTTATACTTTCATTTTTATTGTTATGTTGTAATTGGATAATTATTAATTTTTTTTATAATGTTTAGTGTGGTAGTTAAAATTTGCATGTGTAGTATAATGGATGCTGATTAGTACTTTGTGAATTGTTATGTAATGTGATTTTCATTTTTGTATTTTAATTGTAATTATTTTGTTAGTATTGTGGATGTGTTAGTGAAATATTGTGTTTGTTCAATGTTTAGTTTTATAATTATTTCAAAATTTCATTACCCAGCAAATTCTCTAATGATTTATATGTGTAGAAAGCTCCTAATGTTACGGACTAGGTGAAGTAGAAATTTTGAGAAGGACTGCAAAAATGTCAGAATGATAAAAATGCCTAAAATACTGAGGTATGATTTATATTTAGAGTTTTTCTTTCCACCTGTATCATTTCATATTTAAAAATTTAAGTTTGGGGGAGGGAAGAAAAAAAT
>NW_018247870.1:2965-10000 GCF_001263595.1 Phalaenopsis equestris
AAATAAATAGGGAAATAAAATTATCGGGCATAAAATTGGAGATTTTAGAGTGACAGACTGAAATCCCCAATTCGGTCCTATCGTTTTGGTGCTGAAGTGTAGATGTTAGCCCTCAGGTGAAGGAAATGTGGGAGCTCCAAAGCGAGAGCCGATATCCTCCCAGCCTAGTCGCAGATTCAGTAAACCAGCGTAGGATTAGTCAATGTTCTTTATTTCTAGACCAAAGGGTAAAGAATAGGTATGCTCCTATTTGGCACAACACAATTTGAACTGATTCACTATAATTTCTTGTCAAGGAGAAGGATGTTTTCTTATATATTGAACATCACATTAAGAACATTATTAGTATAATTAGTTATTTAAGAGTTATTAAAATTACATATTTATTTCAGTTGCCTATTAGTGACAGATAAGCAATTTGAATTTAATTGTTGCGATTAAGTATTGCCTTTCTAAAATCTTAGTTCGCAGTTCTAATATTACTCCATGTGGGATCTATATCTGGGACTCCATTAGAGCCCTATATTACTTGAGCAATACATATACTTGCGTTGATAAGTGTGACTTTACCATTATTAAATATTTTTTATATACATCTTTATAGAATCTATAACTGTTATTAAGTTTTTCGTACCGTTGCTGAGGAATTAAATCTTTTAGCAGCAGTATTAAATACTTGAATTTTTAAGCATATATAAAGTCGTTGTCAAGTTTTTGGCGTCGTTGCCGGGGAATTAAATCTTTTAGTAGTAGTATTAAATACTTGTATTTTTAAGCATATATAAAGTCACTGTCATCTAGTAACTGCCACTGGCGCTTAAGCGCGGGGTCTTGGCGCTTAGGCGTGACCTTCTCTGTTTAACTGACGCTTAAGTGCCATATCTGACGCTTAGGTGTCAGAACTCTTTTGCATAATTTTTCACCTTTTTGCTTAAATTTGATCCTTTTTCACTCCTTTAAGAAATTTTCACCCTTTTTACATGTATCTGCTCTAAATTTAAGCATGTTTTTTCAAATGTTCCAGCATCTTTTGGATACGACAATTTTGATTCCTCTTCTGTGTACGAGTAAGTGTTGTCTTACTTTCCGGCTGATCGTCGGTAGGAGTAGCACCGATTGATGATCATCAATTTGATTATCAGTCCCTTTCATATCGACTACTACAAAATCAAACTCTTGCATCAGAAGTACCCATCTAATTTATCTTGATTTCACATCCTTTTTTTGCATTAAATAATTAACAGTCGAGTGGTCAGTATGCACAACACATTTAGCTCCAATCAGATATAACCTAAACTTATCAAAAGCATAAGCAATGGCTAAGAACTCTCTTTCAGTAGTGGTATAGTTAATTTGAACTTTATTAAGAGTCTTACTAGCATAGTATATGACTTTAAAAATCTTATCATATCTCTACCCTAAAATAGCTCCAATTACATAATCACTTTCACTTACATAATCACTTGCATCACACATTAATTCAAAAGATTTTTCCCAATCTGTGAAATAGTTATAGGAGAAGTGATCATTTTTTCCCTTAAAGGTTCAAAGGCTCTAAGGCAATCATGGTTAAAGTCAAATTTTGTATCTTTTTCCAGAAGTTGGCATAAAGGCTTAGTAATTTTTGAAAAATCTTTAATATATCACCTATAAAATCTAGCATGTCCTAAAAAGCTCCTAACTCCTCTTACAGTAGTAGGGGGAGGTAGGTTTGATATAACCTGAATTTTCACAAGATTTACTTCCATGTCATTTTCTGAAATTTTATGCCTAATCACAATTCCTCCTACAACCATAAATTAAAATTTTTCCCAGTTAAATACGAGATTAGTCTTTTCACATCATTTTAGAACTTTCTCTAAATGATTTAGACATATTTCAAATGAAGTTCCAAATACAAAAAATCATCCATAAAAACTTCAATTCCTTTTCGGATTAAATCACTGAGAATTGACATCATATAACGTTGACCTTCAATTCCTTTTCGAATTAAATCACTGAGAATTGACATCATATAACGTTGAATTGTTGCAGGTGCATTATGTAATCTAAAGGGCATTCACCAAAAAGTAAAAGTACCGTAAGGACTAGAAAATATTATTTTCTCTTGATCCTCTGGAGCAATAGATATTTAATAATAACATGTATATCCATCTAGAAAATAAAAAAATCTATGCCCAGCCAGCCTATCCAACATCTGGTCGAAAAAGGGTAAAGAAAAATGATCTTTCCTAGTGACATAATTTAATTTTCTATAATCTATGCAGATCCACCATCCAGTGACTTGTCTTGTTGGTGTTTATTCATTATTATCATTTGTCACTACAGTCACACCTCCTTTCTTTAGAAAATAATGAATTGAACTCACCCAAGCACTGTCTGAAATAGGATTTATTATTCCAACATCTAACCATTTTAAAATCTCTTTCTTAACAACATCTTTCATCATAGGATTCAATCTCCTTTGAGGATTAGCTCTTGATTCATGTTGATTTTACAATAAAATTTTATGCATACAAAGTGAAGTACTGATTCCTTTAATATCAGCTAATATTCATCCAAAGGCTTTCTTATATGTTCTCAAAATTCCCAACAACTATTGTTCTTGTGTATCAACTAATTCTAAGGATACTATAAGGGGTAATGTAGATAAATCTCCTAAAAATGCATACTTCAAATGTGTAGGAAGTGTTTTCAATTCTAGTTCAGGTGGTTTCTCAATAGATGAAATCAAATTTTTATTGCTTTCTATAGGGTCTAGCATTTTAAATTTTTTCGGAACATAATCCAATTCTTCCTTACTCTCTTCTGTAGATTCATCTTGAATTTTATCATCATCTTGATATTTCAAATATTCCTTCTCAAATTCTTTTTTGAATGTATTCTTGAAATATTCATGGCTATTCTTGAAATATTCTCTTGAAATATTCATGGCTTAAATATTCATTGATATCCATTCTGAAGCATCCTATCTCTTGCTCTTTTGTAGGGTATCTCATTGATTTTGTAATATTGAATATAACCTCTTGATCACTAACTCTCATAGTTAGTTCTCCTTTTTGCACATCTATTTGCACATCTATCAAAGCTCAGCTCTTCCAGTGGCAAGGAATGGTCTTCCTAAAATGATAGGAACTTCTTTATCCTCCTCCATATTTAATACATCAAAATCCACAGAAAATATTAATTTATCAACTTTTATTTAAACATCTTTTATAAATCCTTTAGGATAGGTAATCGAACGATCAACTAACTGAAGAGTTACAGTTGTATGTAAAATATTTCATAAACCAAACCTTCTGAAAATTGATAAAGGCATAAGATTAATACTGGCTCCTAAATCACATAAAGATTTTCTAAAAAATCTTTCGCTAAAAGTACAAGGAGTAGTAAAACTTCCAGGATCTTTAAGTTTTTTAAGAAGCTTCTTTTGAATTATAGTGCTACACTCTTTGTTGAGTACAACAATCTTATTATTGAAAAACTTCCTTTTCTCTTACTAAGTATATCCTTCATGAACTTCACATAGCTTGACATCTGTTCCAAGGCTTAAAAAGATGGAATGTTTATCATTAATTTCCTCAATATCACAAAAAATTTAGAAAACTGGTTATCTCTATTTTTCTGCTTCAATCTATGAGGAAATGGAGGTGGGTGTTTTTCTACAGTGATTTTTATTGGTTTAATAGAACATTCTGACTTAAAATGAGAATCTTCACCAAATTTTTCATTTTCAACCTCATCTTTTTCAACTTCAACTTCCACTTCTTTTTTTAACTCTTTTTTCTAATTATTTTTCACTTTTGAGTTGAATAGCCTTAATTTGCTCTTTATTCTAATCTTTAGGATTTACTTCAATATTATTAGGCAACGTTTCTGGATGTTTACTGCTAAGTGCAGTAATAATACATCCCAAATAATTTTCCATGTTTCTAATTGCAACTCCTTGACTTTGTAATTGGCTTCCCATTTGTAATATCAACTCTTCCATTTACAACTTTTTCTCCTTACTCTGCAAATTATTAAAACCTGGGGGGTAATATGGTTTATAAGTTGGACTTCCTTGATTGTTGGAGTTTCTCAATGGGTTTGGAGTGATGTTTCCCCACTGCGGATTTATAGCAATTAGAGTTATTGTTACTCCAGAGTTATTGTTACTCCAACTAAAATTTGGATGATTCTTCCAACCAGGATTATAATAGTTAGCATATGGATTATTAAAATGTTTATTTATTACATTTAAGGTCTTATAAAAAGATTGAGATTCTATCATTTGTCCCAATGAGTTTTCTTCAAGCACAGGTGATGACTGATAATAATTCATTCCATATTGATATTTCTTCTTTGAAATAACAGCCATTTCGATAGCTAACATAGATATTGCATCAAAATCATGAATACTCACTACTCTTTTTGGCGCTACTCTTTTTGGATTTACCATTTACCCTTTCAGAGGGCCATTGCAAATTGTTAGTAGCCTTCTCTTCAATTAAATAATATGCTTCATCAAATGGTTTTAACATTAATGATCCACCAACAGTAGTGTCAATTATCGATCTAAGAGATCCAACCAATCCATTATAAAAAGTTTGACTTATTAATCAATCTAGCAATGCATGGTGTTGACACCTCCTAAGGAGATCTTTAAATCTTTCTCAGGTTTCATAAATCGATTCTCCTTCAAACTGTCAAAAAGATGTAATATCATTTCAAAACTTATCAGTTTTTTAAGGTGGGAAATATTTAGATAAAAATTTTTGTGATAAGTTTCCCCAAGTTTTGATAGATCCAGGTGCTAATGAGTTTAACTGCATCTTAGCTTTATTCCTTAGTGAAAAAGGAAAAATTCTAAGTCTGACGGCATCATTCGACACTCCATCATATTTAAATGTAGCAAACAATTCTAGAAAACTAGCTAGGTGTAGATTAGGATCTTTTATTGGTGTTCCCCCAAACTCAGTATTTTGTACCATTTAGATAATAGCAAGTTCAAGCTCAAATGAATTTGCAGCTACAACAGGGTTTTGTATACTCAAATGATTTTCATCTATTGTAGGGTTAGCATAATCTCCTAAAGGACTTTGATGATGTTTATTTTCATTTCTAGCATTACTCACATTGAAAGTCATTTTGCTAAATGATATCTTTTTGTTATTTTTGAATTTTTTTAATAGTTCTTTCTAACTAAGAATTGTAAGGTACTAAATATTCAAATCTTACACTATGCATGAACAAACATAATAAGTAATTTAAATAATCAAACACACAGAAATATGAAAATATTCAAACTAAACTACAAACACTCCTTTTTTTAAAATAAAAATAATTCAAATTATAAAATAACTTACTACTATTTTTAGTTACTTCCTCGGCAACGATGCCAAAAACTTGATGCGGGTGGATTTAGTGAGTTAATTTTGCAAATATCTTTCAATATCACAAAGCAAATTAATTCTAATAATAATAACTTTAATGAAAATAGTTTTATATTTTAAAAATTTCTAAACTGCCAAATCCCCTAAAAATAACACAAGTATATGTATCGCTCAAGTATTAAAGTGCTCTAATGGAGTCCTAGATATCAATCTCATAAGGAAGTTGGAAATGCCTATTAGTAAATTATTAAGATTATAATGTGAACTACAATTTTAAACTACAAAAGTGAAATGGTAAATTTGAATATAAAGTAATGAGTGAATGCTAAATAAAATGCAGTAAAAAGAAAAAGTTAATTAAACTAATTGCTAAACTTTCAAAAGTAAAATTACGAAAACTAAACAAAATTTTTGTGATGAAGAGTTCAAATTTAAGAAAGCATTCTTCCCCTTTACATTAAGTATATGGATTGTGCAAAATAAGAGCAATTGTATTTTTTACCCTTTTTCGAGTGCATAAAGAACGTTGACTAATTCATAGTTTGGTCCCTAATTTTATGGTTAGGCTGGGAGGATACTGACCAAAGGAAAATATGTTGAGATTTTCATACCTCCTTTATACTGTTTTTTATGTTATTGCGCTTTAAAGAAATGTATTTTTGATGTTTTATTATAGGAATGATGAACTAGGGTCATTGGAGCAAAAAGATGTAAAAAGGAGCGAATTTGGAGCGAAAAGAACCAAAATATGAAGAATTGACCTAGGCTGCCGACGGCGCCCTCGACCCCACCGACGATGAGTTTTTCCCAAGACTACAGGACAAAATTCTTCAGAAGCCCGCCGACGGCGCCCTTGAGGCCGCCGACGGCGAGATCGACAGTTATGCCTACTCAAGCTTTGGATAAGGCCAAATTTTGAAGGGATGCTTAGGCAACTCTTGGGAAAGCTTATCCACAACTTTAGAAGAACATTTTGGCCGAAAATAGAGAGCGGGAGAGAACACTAGAGAGCAAGAGAGAGCGCTAGAGAACGCTAGAGAGACTGGAGGTTAGAAAGGTTCCATTATAGTGAAGAGATTGTGAGGAATTCTTCGAGAGATTGTAAGAGTAGAGGGAAAGTGAGAGATTTCTTCTTCCTTACTACTTCAAAGAAGAATTTTGTGTGTTGTAAAGAAAGGAAGAGATTCAGAGGAACTTTGAGGAGTTTACTTGGGGAGAAGTTAGAGATAAGTTTATTTATTTGTTACAGTTTGCATGACTTTGAATTTATATATGAATTCCAAGTTTTGTTGCACTTTCCTCATGAGATCTGAGTAGTTTTCTTTGTCTTTCTCCTTGTCTCAAGATTTGTGAAATGATAATTTGAATTGGTGAAGCCATGAAAATGTTTAAGAAATTGTGATGATCTTTTCACTTCGATCTTAATTTACTTTCAATCTGGCCAATTGATTTGTTAAAATATGTTGAGTTTTACAACTAAAGTGAAGATTACATCCAAGATTCAGGGAGGTCAAAGCCCTTGGAATTTGGGTGCAAATAAATAGGGAAACAATATTATCAGGCGTAGAATTGGAGATTTTAGAGTGATAGACTAAAATCCTCAATTTTGTCCTATCGTTTGGGTGCTGATGTGTAGATGTTAGCCCTCAAGTGAGGGGAA
>NW_018247870.1:10340-10560 GCF_001263595.1 Phalaenopsis equestris
CCATCAAATTCTTATATTTGGCGATTTACAAAGAGTCGGTCAAGTTTTTTGCGCCGTTGCCTGGGAGTATAAGAGTAACGGACAATTTAGGATTATTAAAAAGTTTTTACTTAAATTGTAACTTAATTTTATATTTAGCTAATTATATTATTGTTTACTGATTTCAAATTGTATGCGCAAATTTGGACCTGAAAATCTTATACCTTACGATTCAGAATAA
>NW_018247870.1:11207-11859 GCF_001263595.1 Phalaenopsis equestris
ATGGTTAAACTTGTTAGCACCTAGATCTATTAGAACTTTGGGAGAACTGTCACAGAAATTTCTATCCAAATATTTCCCTCCATCAAAGACTGCTAAATTAAGAAATGACATAACATCGTTCTGTCAGATTGATGGAGAGTCAATGTATGAATCTTGAGAGAGATTTAAAGATCTTCTTAGGAGATGCCCTCATCATTCGTTACCAGATTTGTTAATAATTCAAACTTTTTATAATGGATTACTGGGATCTCTTAGCTTGATTATAGATGTTGCGACTGGTGGTTCGTTAATTTCAAAACTTTTTGATGAGGCTTATTCATTAATAGAAGAGATGGCTACCAACAATTTTCAAAGGCCCTCTGAATGGGTAAATCCTAAAAGAGTAGCTAGTATCCATGATTCTTATCCAATATCTATGTTAGCTTCACAGATTGCTATAATATCAAAGAAATTAGATCATTATGGGATGAATTATTCTCCAACACCTCCTGTGATGGAAAAGAATTCATCTGGGCAATTTGTGGATGTCCAACCTTCATATGAGACTTTAAATGCTATTAATAGACCCAACAACCCTTATTCGAATTATTATAATCCAGGTTGGAAGAATCATCCAAATTTTAATTGGAATAACAATTCTTCTACAAATCAA
>NW_018247870.1:13582-14622 GCF_001263595.1 Phalaenopsis equestris
TTGAAATAAAAGAAAATAATGAATTAATACCTATCAGACAAGTTACTGGGTGGCGTATTTGCATTGATTATAGAAAATTGAACACTGCCACCAGGAAAGATCACTTTCCTCTATCATTTTTAGACCAAATAGTAGATAGACTTGTTGGGCACAAATATTTTATATCACTTTCCTCTACCATTTTTAGACAAAATAGTAGATAGACTTGTTGGGCACAAATATTTTTGCTTTTTAGATGGCAAATATTTGTTGGGCACAAATATTTTTGCTTTTTAGATGGATATACCGGTTACCATCAAATTCATATTGCTCCCAAGGATCAATAGAAGACAAAATTTACTAGTCCTTTTGGAACTTTTGCTTTTTGAAGGATGCCTTTCAGACTATGTAATGCACCTGCAACATTCCAGAGATGTATGATATCTATATTTAGTAAGTTAATTGATGATGGATTGGAAGTATTTATGGATGATTTCTCTTATCTGTATTTGGAACATCATTTGATGCATGCTTAAACTATATTGAAAAAATTTTAGAGTTATGGATAAGAATTAATTTAGTTCTAAATTGGGAGAAACGTCAATTTATGGTTGCAGGAGGAATTGTACCAGGGCATAAATTTTCGGAAGATAGTATGGAAGCTGACCCTGCAAAAATCTAAGTTATATCTAAACTAACACCTCCTACTAATGTAAGAGAAGTTAGGAGTTTTCTTGGACTTGTTGGTTTTTACAGGCATTTTATTAAAGATTTCTCAAAAGTTACTAAACCTCTATGCCAAATTTTAGAAAAGGACAAGAGATTTGAATTTACTGAAAGCTGTTTAAATGCCTTTGAGTTATTAAAAGAAAAATTAATCACAGCTCCTATTATAGTTTCACCTATCTGAGAGAAATCATTTGAATTGATGTGTGATGCTAGTGATTATGCTATTGGAGCTGTCTTTGGACAAAGGTACGAAAATATTTTTAAAGTGATATACTACGCTATTAAAACTCTTAATGATGCACAAATTAATTATACTGTTACTAAAAAAGAGT
>NW_018247870.1:15651-16828 GCF_001263595.1 Phalaenopsis equestris
TATGGGCTTACAGGACTGCTTATAAAACTCCTATTGGAATGACTCCTTACAGACTGATTTTTGGAAAGACTTTTCACTTACCCGTAGAATTGGAGCATAAAGCATATTGGGCGATTAAAGAATTCAATTATAATTTGAAAGATGCTGGTAAGAAGAGATTGTTACAATTAAATGAATTGAAAGAATTAAGAAATGAATCTTATGATAAGGACAGAATTTATAAGGGGAAACTAAAGTTATGGCATGATCAGAAGATTAACCAAAAGAACTTTGCACCACGACAAGAAGTTTTGCTTTACAATACTAGGCTGAAGTTATTTCCTAGAAAATTGAAGTCTCGTTGGTTAGGGTCATTTACTGTGACTCAAGTTTATACTTGCGGAGCTGTTGATATTGAAGATCAGAAAACTGAAAATAGATTTAAAGTGATTGGACACAGATTAAAACCATATTTGGAGGGTAAAAGACCAAATTTTAAAGAGGTTTTAATGATCAGTCAACCTGAATGACATTTGAATATGTCGGGCTGACCACGTTAAACCAGACGCTTTATGGGAGGCAACCCATATTTATCTTTATTTTTATTGTGATTTTATTAGTTTTTATTTGAATTTATCATTAGTTAGTGGTAGTAATAAACTCTACTACTCTTATTTACCCTTGAATTATCATAAAAATTGGATCCATAATAAAATTGGAACGCATTCGTACAAGAGTGAAACTGCGCAATTTTTGCCTTGGGCACCAACGGCGCCATCGACGGTGGATTGTCTTGAGAATCCAGGCAAAAGTAACACAGAGGTGCACCGACGGCTCCATCGACCCCGCCAACGGCGAGACCGGTGAGATGACGGTTTCTTGTGTTCGATTGGCAGTTTTTGACGGTTTTTGGGCGGGAGTTACCTTCTTAAACTCCCAAATTCAATTCCCATTCATATTTTCCCCCAAAAATGAACTAAAACTCCACCAATTGCATTCTTATGGCATCCAATTCCCCTGATAATCCCAAAATGCGAGTTTTCAATTGGTGAAAGTTTATTAGTACGAAAGTGCAGTGGATCTTTAACAAACTACTAACAAAGAAAAGATTGATCAAGAAACAAGGATTTGTGAATCGAGGACTGAACAATCCTATGACACCAATTGAAGAGATGATTGTGCGGCGAAGATGGGAAGT
>NW_018247870.1:16842-18355 GCF_001263595.1 Phalaenopsis equestris
CCGCCGTGGTAGTTCCTGTGGTAAAAGAATTTTATGCAAATTTACATGGAATTAACCAAGGAATTGTTTATGTGCGAGGGAGATGGATTACTTTCACTCCTTCAATAATCAACGAGTTATATATGATAGAGAATGTTCCTGTCTGCCATTATTCCAATTTCGTCCCAACGAGAGACTAGATGAATGAAATTTAACAGTATTTGAGGGACGAAACTGATGATTGGGAAATGCGAGAGTATGCGTATGTTAGCTTTTCTTCAACACTTATGAATCCTGTCTCTAAATACTGGCACTTCTTCATTTCTGTGAAACTGTTATCGACAATGAAAGTTGGTAAAGTTTCTAAGGAAAGTGCTATTTTGAACTATTGTATCCAAAGGGGACTGCCGATCGATATTGGATCAATAATTGTGAAGTCGGTTTTGGGCCTGATCGTTCATGGATCAACTTATGGGCTTGGACACCCTTCCACAATTTTATTACTTTGCAGTCAGTCCCAAGCATCCTACAAAAAAGTAATGCTACCTTGGAAACCTTTGGACCCAACTGAAAGATTCCCATCATTTTAAGATGAAATGACATGGCGATGATAGTTGATCAATCATCTCAGAATTCACTGTCAGTTCAACCCTTAATTCCTGAAAAAACTCTGGTAATTCTGCGCCGAATCAAGAAATTGGAGGAGGTACAAAATGTGATGAATACAATTAATAATATCTCCGATTTCTTCGATCATTTAGACTGGAGCATGAAAGAACATTTCGATCATTTTGGGCATTTAGAAGATAGTTTAATATGACTTATGAGGAGGATAAAACTGATAGAGGAGGATTCCACTGAAGAATTTCCATTCTGACCCTTCTACAACCTCTTCGTTCATGTTCAATCAATGGGTGATCTCAGAGGAGAAATGAGCACGGAATCTGATGAGTAGTAAATTTACTATAATACCTTTGTGTTTATGTGTGTTTAGATTTGAACTTTGTGTTTGCATTGCTTGGGATGTATGCTTTTAGATCTTTGTATAGTTGAGACTAAGCATAGGATGTTTTGTTTTTCAGCGTTTTGAGTGTTGTGGCTTGGATTGCGACGCTGAATTAATGTATTGAGGTTGAGAAAATACTAAACCTAGGTGTTTTATGTAACGTATATTGTACCCTCAGAATTTATACATAAATGTGATGTTTTGTGTTGTGAAAGTTTATTTGTGCTAAGTACATCAGTTAGTCACTTAAAATTATGTCTATAATGATTAAATGAATGTCAATGAGCTTGAAATTGATCGAAATCGCAAAAATCTGGAATTTGAACATTTTGAATAGAGCACACCGACGGTGCCCTCGACGCCGCCGACGCCGCCCTCCACCCCGACCACGGCTTCCCGAGACTTAGGTTTAATTTCAATAGAGCGCGCTGACGGTGCTATCCACCCCGTTGATGGTGAGCTCGTGAAAAAACACCTTTAACCGCGATTTTGACTAGTCAACCGCCACTATTCATCATCCCCTTCCTC
>NW_018247870.1:18457-21925 GCF_001263595.1 Phalaenopsis equestris
CACATTGAGGAAACCCGAAAATTTGAAAATGTGAAGAAAATCTTGGAAGAAATTCATGGATCTTAATGTTGAACTCTTTGAATTACCATAGGAAGCCATGATTTGCATATTTGAAGTATAATTTGAAATTTTTCTTTGATTTGATTAGATTAAAATGGCTCCACCACAAAAGAGATGAGTTGAGTTCGACAAGTCTCACTTCGTCAATGCAATGGCTCAAACCCGATTTACTTCAGTGTTTAAAGGAAAAAAGTGTATACAAGATCGAGTTTTTGAGAGTCTGTGTGGAGAAATTGAACGGGTTATTGCCAAGTGGAGGTAGAAAAATTTTTGTTACACCACCAATAAAGCTGATGCAAATGTGGTGAAGGAATTCTACGCCAGTGTAACTTATTTCAAAGATGGAATTGTGCAAGTGTGTGGATTTCCTGTGGAATTTACCGCCGCCCGCATCAACACCTTTTACGAGTCCCTGACTCTTATAGCTACCACTATGAATCCATTAGTACAATGGAAGGTCCCCTAAACAAGGTGATCAATTTTCTCACTGATGGGAAAGGAACGTGGAAGACTAAACAACGAGAACAGGTACACTTTTATGCTTTCATGTTGAATGCCACCTCTAAAGCATGGCACTGTTTCATTTCCTCTACTCTGATACCGACTTATCACCATAGTGAGGTAACTAGAGATAGAGCTATTCTGAATTTCTGTATTTAGAATAATAGAACTATAAATGTGAGGAGAATTATTTAGGAGAATTATTTGTGAGGAGAATTATTTTTAAGAACATATTGACTATGGCATAAAGTGAGACAAGTGAATGGGTAGGACATCCTGTCCTTATTTATGCACTTTGCCAACTTTTTAGAGTGGAAACTTGAGTGGAAGAATTGGTTCACCTTATGAAACCCATTAGTAAATCCAATGTGAAAACTTATGTATCCCATGAGAAATGGAGAACTGGAAGTAGAAGTGAAGAACCTTCTACTAGTAGAGATGTCCCCTCTACAAGTTATGACCTTCCTCCTCCTTCTAGTTCCCCTACCCTCTCTGATT
Organism: Phalaenopsis equestris; assembly: GCF_001263595.1. NCBI lineage: Eukaryota > Viridiplantae > Streptophyta > Magnoliopsida > Asparagales > Orchidaceae > Phalaenopsis > Phalaenopsis equestris. The sequence continues at coordinate 19,517 of NW_018247870.1, forward strand.
TGATGAATGAGTTGACCTTGCAGAGGAAGAGTATAGATTTGATAAATGAAAGGATTGGAGGTTTAGAATGTTGAAATAATTATGATAGTGAGTACCTGCAGAGGCATTCAAATTTTGAGGTAGCCTATTATAAAGCACAGGCCCGACACTACAGAGGTGAGCCTGATGTTACTTTTCCTGAGTGCCCCCTATATACTCAGTATCAACCCAATCCACCTGCTGATCAAGGCGATGAAGATATAGCTTGGGATTTTGATATTGAATGAAATTGATGTACTTATGTTTGTATTTTTATTTTATGTAATCTTTTGTAATAGAAATGGTGGACTTTCATTTTTATTTTGTGTTGTGTACTTAGATTCTTGTTATAAATTTAGTGTTATAGTTAAATGTGCATGTGTAGTTTAATAAATATTGAGTAGAATTGTGGATTGTAATGTGATTTTTGTTTCACATTTTAGTTTTAATTGTTTAATAGTGTGGTTGTGTGAGGAATTGTTGTGCTTATTTAATATTTTAATTTTATACTTATTTCAAAATTTCATTACCCAGAAACTCCTCTAATGATTTATATGTGTAGAAAGCTCCTAATATTACAAACCAGGTGAAGTAAAAATTTGAGAAGGCCCACAGAAATTTCAGAATGATGAAAATGCCTACAATACTGAAGTATGATTTATATTTATAGTTTTTCTTTCCACCTGTATTATTTCATATTTAAAAATTTAAGTTTGGGGGAGGGAAGAAAAATATTAACTATTAGATGTCCTCTATTTAATTATTTTAAAAAATTATTTATATGATTTTATGTTGCGAATTTAATTCAGTTAACTATATTTTTGCAAATATTTAAATATTTTGGTAGATTTAAAGGAATTTTGTTGTAATGAAAATTATTTTTTGTAACTTAAGATATTTAGTATAAGAGAATAAGATTATAGTTAACTATTTAAAGTAAAGGAAACTATATTTTGAAGTATTAAGAATCTGGAAATTCATTTGAGAAGAAAAGATTGGGGCTCAATGATGTAAAAACTGTGAAATATTTATAAGGTAAAGAAATGCTTTGAGTTTCAAATTTAAGGAAAGAAAAGTGAAGTTCAAAATCATTAAAGGGTATCCAGATATAGTAATCCTCACTTAAAAAAGGAAAAAAGAAAGCATTGAAAATAATACCTGAAATGAAAAGAAAAAAAAATATAGGATTGAAAGCAATCCAAATGAAAAAGAGAAAAGAAAGAATAAAATTATGAAAGTGAGGAGAAGCTTGAGGATATGCCTGATCAAAAATTTGCTTCACTGGACCTACCTAAAAGGAAAATTTAAATACATTCCTGAACTTATATTTATGGAATAGGTTTTTTTTAGTAGAGTTCCCATGAAGTTCTTATCTTTTGGATATTCTAAGTGACTTAATATTGCAACATATAGTCATTATTGAAATAAATAGATGACTATAACTCCTAAACTTGATGGCTAGATAATCTTGTGGCTACAGAGTTAATTCAATTACTTGAATTTTTTTGAAAAATCTCATTATGACATTTATTTAAATCAAACTTATAGTATTTATGAATTAAAACTTTACTATAGTAGATCATAACTTTTATGTAGTACCAAAATTACTTGAGGACAAGTAATAGTTAAGTTTGGGGGATTTTTACCAAAGGAAAATATGTTGAGATTTTTATACCTATTTTATACTGTTTTTGATGTTATTGCACTTTAAAGAAAATGTTTTGTTGCAGGAATGATGAATTAGGGTCATTGGAGCAAAAAGATGCAAAAATGAGCGAATTTGGAGCAAAAAGGACCAAAATGTGGAGAATTTAACTAGGCTGTCGACGACACCCTCAACCCCACCAACGGTGAGTTTTTCCCGAGACTACAGGACAAAATTCTTCAGAAGCCTGCCGCCTGCCGACGGCGCCCTCGAGACCGTCGACGGTGAGATCGACGGTTATGCCTACTCAAGCTATAAGGCAAAATTTTGAAGGGATGCTTAGGCGACTCTTGAGAAAGCTCATCCATAACTTTAAAAGAACATTTTAGCCAAAAAAAGAGAGCGGGAGAGAAAGCTAGAGAGCAGGAGAGAGCACTAGAGAACGCTAGAGAGGGGAGAGAGCACTAGAGAATGCTAGAGAGCCTAGAGGTTAGAAAGGTTCCATTATAGTGAAGAGATTGTGAGGAATTCTTTGAGAGATTGTAAGAGTGGAGGGAAAGTGAGAAATTTCTTCTTCCTTGCTATTTTGAAGAAGAGTTCTGTGTGCTATCAAGAAAGGAAGAGATTCAAAGGAACTTTAAGGAGTTTTCCTGGGGAGAAATTTGAGATAAGTTTATTTATTTGTTATAGTTTGTATGACTTTGAATTTATATATGAATTCCGAGTTTTGTCGTGTTTTCCCCATG
>NW_018247870.1:22258-39506 GCF_001263595.1 Phalaenopsis equestris
TGATGTGTAGATGTTAGCCCTCAGGTGAGGGGAACGTGGGAGCTCCGAAGTGAGAGCCAGTATCCTCCCAGCCTAGCCGCAGAATCAGTAGCCAAGCATAGGATTGGTCAATGTTCGTTATGCCGGGACCAAAGGGTAAAGAATAGGCATGCTCCAATTTGGCACAATATAAATTAAACTAATTCTTTTTGTCCATTTCACTATAATTTCTTGACAAGGAGAATGATGCTTTTTTATATATCAAAATCATACCTTCATTAGCATATTTAGTTATTTTATAGATAAAATTACATAATTATTTCAATTACCTATTAGTGACAGATAAGCAAATTGAACTTCGTTGTTGTAATTGAAGTAATACTTTTTATAAAATCTTTTTCCGTAGATTTAAATACTCCCTATGGGATCGATATCTAGGACTCCATTAGAGTCTTATATTACTTAAGCGATACATATACTTGCGTTGACAAATTCGACTTTAACATTATTGAATATTATATTTATACATTTTAATTAAATTAGACACATCTATAAAGTCGCGATCAAGTCTTTGGATGTTGCTGGAAATTAAATCTTCTAGTAGGGCCATCAAATTCTTGTATTTGTTGATTTACAAAAAGTCAGTCAAGTATCGACTGCCATGTCATAGCTCCCACTACTCCCTCACCTGAGGGATAACAATCTCGCATCAGTTTCTAGTCAACTAACCAGATTAAGGATTTTAATCTGTCAGCTTAAAATTTCCAATTCTACATCCAACAAATTATATTTCCCTATTTATTTTCACTCTACTCCAGGGATGACATCTTCTCCCATGAAACCAAATGTGATTCTCACAATCTTATAGAAATCATAACCCTTTTGGAACATATGTTTCTAAACATATTTTAATAATTCAATTGGTCAAATCAAAAAGTAAATGAAAATCGGAGTTCAAATCATCTCAAATTATTGACATTTAAAACCATATAAAACAAAACCGATTCTTCACAAAACCATATCTCAAAGTAGGGAGTAGGATAAAAAAGACTACATAGAATTCATGAGAAGGATACGACAAAACACAGATTTCATATATGCAAATAAGTTTACAGAACAAAAGAAATAAAAGACACAACTTATCTCACAATCCTTCCCAAGCAAATCCCTAGAGGTTCTCTTTAAGTCTTTTTCTTCTTACAAGCACTCTCAATTCTCTCTTAGAAGTGTAATGAAGAGGAAATCTCTTACCTTCCCTCTCCTCATACATTTCTTGAAGAAAATCTCCAAGCCTTTGACTCTCTCTCTCTCTCTCTCTCACACTCTCTTTTTCCGTTTCGTCCCCCTTACACGTCACCTCCTTTAAGTTCTTCAAAACTTTGCTTTTATTAAAGGCTGCCTCCCTCCAAAAATAATTCAAAACTCCTAAAATTCTATCCAAAAGTCAACCCTTTTGAATTCAAAAGACATGTCCATTGGTCCAAGAGACATATCCCTTCATAAAAGAACCTTCCAAAATTTCTAGATGCATTGAATCACTCTAAGGGGTGTTTAGAAAAAGTGTATCTTTAAAAATTCATGCAAAAATTGTTCCAAACTTCCTTAATATGTAAAAAGTCATCTCCGGCACATTTGGCGCTAGTTCTGGTGCATCTAGCGCCAGCTTGCTTAAGTCCGCACTATTCTGGGTTTTGGTGCTTCAGGTGCCAAATCTAGTGCTAGCTCTCTATAAAATTACGCTTCTGGCACTTATCTGGTGCATCTGCTATTAGCTCTTTGTAAAGTGGCACTTATGGCGTCAATCTGGCACCATAATTCCCAAAATTTGTTGTTTTGGCTCCAAATTTCGTCTTTTTTGCTACTTTTACTCCAAATATATAAATATGATATACCTGCGATGAAAACATGAAAATACCCTTCTTTAAATTGTAATATCACCAAAAATGAGCATAAAATGTATACTTAAAACAACATATTATTTTGGTATATCAACTATATTCTTTGCTTTGAAGTTATGCTCCAGCTAGTCTTTGAAGACGAAGCATTCTTCAATCTTTTTTCCAAGCATCTTGTGGTAAGGATAATAGTTAGGATGATCATTCATGTCAAATTCTCCCACCTCTTGACTTCAGGTATCTTGAATTCTTACACCTTTAGTAGGCTACAAAATATCTTTGTTACATCCTCTGCCTTGAATGAATATTCCTTATTCATTCATTCCGTCATTGATTTCTTTTCTTCTTATGTTGGTGTTGTGGGTTGAAATAGGGATTGGGAAGATGCTTGTTGTTGTGGTTGAATGATGTTTTATCATTTCTTCTTCTGTTCGGGTTGCACATTCATTGGTTTTTTACTTTTTTCCACTATCGAAACACTTCCTGGCTTCTTTTCAAATGCTTTAACAGGCCTTAATTTTTCTGTCGTTTTTGTTATGTTCAACTTTTTGGCATCTTCTTTAAGGTTGACAGCTTTACTGAGTAGCTTCTCAAATGTCTTAATTGTGAGCCCTTTAAGCATGAATGATATCAGTTCATGCATATTTTTGAGTAAAATGTCAACTGCATGTTGTTCTTGGAGTTGTGGTTCTCATTTCATGTTGAAATTTCTCCAGCACAAAATGTAATCCACAAGAGTTTATCCTAGCTTTTGCTTTTTTAACACCAAATATCCAATTACAATGTGGTGTTGTGCTCCTGAGAATTGTTGAATAAAAAGATTATCAAGTTCAAGAAAAGTTTTAACGGGCTCGTTGAGAAGCTCTGCATACCAATCAAAAGTGAATCTTGTAAGGTTGTTAAAGAAATGTCAGAATAAGATAGCATCACTTCCTCCCACATTAAAACAACTTTCTCTAAAGTGTGCAAGCTGCTGGCGTGCGCTATCAGTCCTGTCAAACATTTTGAAGGGAGGTGGAAAAAAAACCTTTAGGGTATTGGACAGAATCGAATTCCTCCCGATAAGGTCTACCCTTTCGAAATAATGATCAAGTCTTTATCTGGGCCATTGTCTCTTTTATCTTTTGTTCCACCAGTTGTGTAATTTCTTTTTCTGAAATTCTACTTCAAACAGAATCCTTCCTCTTTTGAGTACTTTCCTCAATTTATGTCGGTTCTCTTTCAAGAATATGCACTGCATCTGATCAAAAAATTTCAACAGCAGGTGTTAGATTCTTTGATAGCAAACTTTGTAAAGTTAATAATTCACTCATCATTTCATTAATTTTTGCTTCTAGACGGGCAATCTATTCTTCTCACCGTTTTATAGCTTTATGTAATTCTTTTGTTATATCTTCTTTAATTGGTAATAGTACCTCTCATGGTGATGAGGTAGTTCGTGTCTCCACCATGTTTAAATTTGAGAAATTCTCATTCAGATCATTGGAAAAATTTCCTTTTCTTCCTGTTAATAATTGCTTAAGATCAGCTCTTAATTTCTTCAGTCTTTTTTTTATTGAGTTTACAGGGTATCTTTCATGACTCTTTTCTTGATGATTATTTGTGAAGGTGGTATTTTGTGTACCCACAACATAAGAGACTTCTTCCGATAGTTTATGTTTCCACACATTATTTCAAAGTATGGGACGTGGTACTTTTGGAAGCGTTTTATCATGATGTGAGTATGGATGATCTCTAGTCCGTAACTATTGCATAAGAGATTTCATTCTAGCAGACATCTCCTCTGCCCTCAAGAGTAATTTATTATGTTTTGGTGAAGAGATTGGATGATATTTTATCTTTAAAATTGCTAAGTCTGCTACCCTTAGTCCTAGACAAAGTTTAGCTGGTATTCTGTCATTGCAGCTTGTTGGCTCTTCAAAGGAGGCTTGATATAGTATCTGGGTAAATTATTTTGTTGTTGAGTGAATTCTCCTTATGCAATAATGCTTCTTCTCATTGTTGTAGAAATTGCACATCCTATCCTGTTCAGAAGTTGGGAAATTGTGCATTTCTTTTTTCATGCAAGTCTTTTGAAAATAGAATGTATCACTTGAATTGATATATTTATTTACCTTTTTGGAGGACAAGATGGAGGACTAATGGATGAAACTCCCTAAAGGTCACTTTCCTCTTCATCAGTAGATTTTGGAAAGAATTTCTTTTTTTTTTAAGAAGGCACCACCAAATATACTTTCTTTGGGCTTAGAAGTTTCCATCTTGCTAATGTTTTTCATTTCTTTTCTTTTTTTTCCTCTTGGTTGAACATTTTTTGTTCTTTTCTTGAGTACGTTTCAACTATTTTGGTTCTTGAACTAGAGCCAACTTCATATACAGTTGGTGGTGGAATGTCATCCTCCTAATCGACACAGATCTTCTTTCCTTACCGATCAATTCTTCTTTTGTTTTAGAAGTTGCTACAGAAAAGGTTTCCTTAAAATGAGGGAAGTCCTCATTAAAATTTAAATTAAATTCTTTAAAAGTTTTAATGACATCCAAAGTGATTGTATTTGTTAATGCTTGTGGCGGACCACAAATTACTAATTCAACTTCATCAAAGTCAGATCTGAATTTGATTAGTGACTTTTGGTAGCAAGCCCTCAGATCAGTTGGTAGATCAGAATCTTAGGAGTAGGAAAGGCTCAACTTCAAGGAATCCATTGCAGTGGTTATGAAAATAAGATTTCACTTTAAACACATTTTGAAAACTAGGAATATGTTATTTTTTTGTGCATTTTGCATTGTTATTATTGAAATGTAAGCTTTTGAGTTTTTCTTGTCATGCATCACTCATGAAGGGTTAATTTCTGACTAGATAAAAGAAAATAATTTGATGGAAGAGATAATCCATTCTTTCAAAATATGGAGAATCTCAAGATAGAGAACAAACAAATTAGTCAGAGTTAGGGAGAGAGTTTTGAGTCCTCAACGGAGTTGCTACTCTTTTGCATCATCGTCACCAATTCTCATCATTCATGTCATTAGTTGATGTTGTTCTCGAAAGGAGTCGTCACTCTGTTTATCTATTTTATTTCCCTATTCTCCAAATGACTTATTCTCTTTAGATCACATGAATGACCTTAATATGTATAAGTAAATTGGAGAAGGAGAAAAAGGGTAATTTAAAATAAAATAAAATGTCGTAATGGTTTTATTTATAGAGAATTCAGAAGTGTTTGATTTCTGAGATTCTCATACAAAGAAAACCACATGAAAGTTTCATAATCAGAGATATAGGTGCAATACCTATTCTGAGTTCTTTAATACTCCTTTAAGAGCAAACTCCTATAGTTAATTACATCTTAACTAGTTAAACCTACTCAAGAAAACTCCCAATCAGTGCAATACTAATTTTAAGTGTCAAGGTCAGAGAAAGAAGCATCAATGTTTGAGCCTACAGTAATAGGTTTCTAAGAATCTGATTCTACCCTAAAGGTTTTATTTTGTCATCTTATTTTTTCTTAAATGTCATATTATTATTTAGTTTTATTATTGTTGCCATTTATGTTTTGTTTTGTTTTGTTTATGTTGTTTGGTTTTGTTGTTATTGTTTTATTGTCTTAAGATTCACCTTTTCTACTTCAGAATGTCATCCTTACAAAATAGAGTTAGCACACCCTAATAACATGTTAAGTAAATCTAAATCATAATTTGTCTTATATCTTCAATAAGCCTGAAAAATAGAACACGATTAGCCATAAAATAATGTTTTAATTTTTCCATTTTAGTTAGTTGAATAATTTTTAGACGACCCGATCATGATATCTATGGCTCCGTCGTCCCGGGGCTGTAAGGGTATTCAGATCTACTTAGTCTGAAAGGTGTTTAGACAAGGACCAGAAGATTCCTGCCAGCAACCACAGATTGCATTGTTTAAGAGATCTTCATAGATCCGAACACATATATTCAAGTTGCATTCGATGATATTTGTTGATTAGGGTTCAATTTAAGTTTTAATGTCTTATTCAGATTTTAAGGGTTGGTAAATTTTAGGTTGTTTATGATTTATTATTGAATTTTGTTATTTTTTTGTTTATTTTGTTTGGGATGACCTAATCAAGATCCCATAGTTCCATCTTCCCGGGTCATTATGTTTGCAGTTTGATTGGCCACAAGTGGCTGGAAGATATTTTATTAGCAATCATGGGTTACCTCCTCCAAAATATCTTCTCAAACATAGTTGCATTTTAATTTCAAGTTTAATTTTTAATGTCATTTAAAATAAATTTTAAATCATTTGTACTTTGTCATGAATTTCATTTTATTTATGTTGGTTGAATTTAGATGTGAAATTGAATCATCATTTTTAGTTCATATTGTCATTTATTTTAGGTCTAATGTCATTTAGACCTAAGCAAATTTGATTAAAGTCTAATAAATTAGACCTATGATTTATGTTCAATGTTGTAGAACCTAAAAAAGATTTAATTTTGAGTTTTATATGGATCAGGTTTTAAGTATTAGGTTCAATGTGGGTAGAACCTAAGGTTGTGAAGTGACATAAGTTCAATTTATGTAGAACTTAAATTTTAATGTCATGTAGGTTCAATATGGATAAAACCTAAGATTTGGGATGGTTTAGGTGCAATTTAGGTAGGACCTAAAGTTTGGTGTTATTTAGGTTCAATTTGGGTAGAATCTAAAATATAAGACGACTTAGATCCAATTTAGGTAGGACCTAAGGTTTGCTGTGATTTAGATTCAATTTTGGATTGAATCTTAGGTTTGATGTCATTTAGGTTCAATTTTGGTAGAAACTACGGTACAAAATGGCTTAGATCAAATTTAGGTAGGACCTAAGGTACAGGATGGCTTAGATCCAATTTAGATAAGACTTAAGTTTTGATGTTACTTAGATTCAATTTAGGTAGAATCTAAGGTTTGCGATGATTTAGGTCCAATTTAGGTAGGACCTAAGGTTTAATGTTACTTAGATTCAATTTAGGTAGAATCTAAGGTTTGAAATAATTTAGGTCCAATTTAGGTAAGACCTAAGGTTTAGGTAGACTTAGGTTCAATTTGAGTTGGACCTATGCTTTGAGTTCATTTAGGTTGAATTTGAGTTGAACCTAGAATTTAAAGTATTTTTGGATCAATTTAGGTTGAACCTAAGGTTTAAACTCATTTAGGTTCAATTGAGGTAGAAACTAAAGTTTAAGATGATTTGGGTTCAATTTAGGTTGAACTTGATTTAAGTTGAATTGGCTTGAGTTAGGTTCAATTTGGGTTGAACGTAAGATGTTGGTCGACTTAGATTCAATTTGGGTTGAACATAAGGTTTAGGTTGACTTAAGGTCAATTTGGATTGATCCTAAGGTTTAGGTTGACTTAGGTTCAACTTGGGTTGAACCTAAGGTTAAGGTTGATTTAGGTTCAATTTTGGTTGAACCGAAGGTTTAGGTCATTTAAGTTCAGGGACTAATCCTACTTTATGTAAGTCTTAATGGAAGTTTTAAGTCTAATTTAGATTAGACTTAAGTAGGTTTTAAGGTTGCTTAAGCCTAATGTGCGTAAGGCTTCAAGTACTAATTAAGTTTAATTAGAATTAGACTTAATTAAGGTTTAGGTTTGCGTAAGCCTAAGGTAATTAAGGCTTAAGGGTTTAATTAGGTCTAATTAAGATTAGACCAAATTAGGTTTATAGATTAATTAAACCTAATGTAGGTAAGGTTTAATTAGATTAATTTGGTCCAATTAGGTTTAAACATAATTATAGTTTAAGATTAATTAAACATAATGTAAAAGGTTTAATTAGATTAATTAGGTCCAATTAGGGTTGGACATGGTTAATTAAGTCTAATGTAATTAAGGTTTAATTAAATTAATTAGGTCTAATTAGGGTTAGACCTAATTATAGTTTAAGGTTAATTAAACATAATTTAAGAAAGTTTTAATTATATTAACTATGTACAATTAAGGTTAGACCTAATTAGGGTTTAAGTTTAATTAAACCTAATGTAAGTAATTTTTAATTAGATTAATTCGGTTCAATTAGGGTTAGAACTAATTATGGTTTAAGTTTAATTAAACATAATCTAAGTAAAGTTTAATTAGATTAATTAGGGTTAGACCTAATTAAGGTTTAAGGTTAATTAAACCTAATGTAAGTAAGGTTTAGTTAGATTAATTAGGTCTTACTATGGTTAGATCTAATTAGGGTTTAAGGTTAATTAAACCTAATGCAAGTAAAGTTTAATTGAATTAATTAGGTCTAATTAGGTTTAGACATAATCATGGTTTATGGTTAATTAAACTTAATGTAAGTAAAGTTTAAATGGATTAATTAGGTCTAATTAGGATAGACCTAATTAAGGTTTTGGGTTAGTTAAACATAATGTAAGTAAGGGTTAATTAGATTAATTAGGTCTAATTATGGTTAGACCAAATTAAGGTTTGGGGTAAATTAAACCTATTGTGAGGTTTAATTAGATTAATTAGGTCTAATTCGGGTTAGACTTAATTATGGTTTATGGTTATTTAAACCTAATTTAAGTAAGGCTTAATTAGATTAATTAGTTCTAATTAGGGTTTAAGGTTAATTAAACCTAATGTAAGGTTTAATTACATTAAGATGTAATTAAGGTTTCTAGGTTACTTAAACCTGGTGTAGTTAAGGTTTAAGAGTTAATTAGGTCTACTTTTGATTAGACCTAATCATGGTTTAAAAGTCACTTAAACCTAATGTGGTTAAGGTTTAAGGTTTAATAAGGTTTAATTGAGTTTAGACCTAATTATGGTTTAAAGGTCACTTAAGCCTAATGTAATTAATACTTAAGGATAATTAGGTCTAAATTGGATTAGACCTAATTAGGTTTTGATTTGGTTTGGTTTAAGGTTCAATTGGTTTAATCCGAGGTGTCTAAGATTTGACTTGGGTCAATTTGGGTTGGACCCAATGATCTTGATTTTTTACTTAGGCTTAGGTAGATTGAACCTCAATATGATATGGGTTCATTTGTATTGAACCCAGAGATTGGATTTATGATTTGAAAGATTGGATTTCTGATTTGGGTTCATATGGGTTGAACCCAAAGGTTTGGGGGTATGACTAAACCTAATTTTGGTTAAGGTTTAGGTTCACCCTAGGCCTAATTTAGGAAATTAAACCTAAGAATTAGGATTAGGTCAATCCTAATGGTCAGTCAAAGTAATTGTCCAAGCCTTAGGGAATTTAGGATTACATATGTAAAATTAAAAATTTATAATTTTCATCCTAAGAGGCTAATTGTCATTTTAAATTTTTCAAAGGCTAAAAATTGTCATTTTAAGTTTTGAAATACATCAACATAAAATTTATAGCCAATTCCCAATTTAATTTCCATTTTATTTTTAATTTTTTTTTGGAAATGATTACAATGTTTGGTGAAAATTGGTAAATTTGGCTCTAAGAATATTTCTTAGCCTTGGAAAAATCAGGGAATGTTCCCAGGACATAAAGGTCCCTGAAATTTCATATTTTTTTAATTTATAAAAAAATTTAAATAATTAAATTACTCTACAGAGTAATTAATTAATTAAAAATTGAATTTTTTTCATTACTTTTAGGTTTCATTTTTATAATTTTCTCCTCATTTTTCTAAATCCAGGGGTATTTTTATCATATTTTCGTGATTTTCCCTTGTTAAGATATGAATTTTTAAAGATTTTATGCATTATCTGGATTAAATTAAATAGAAAAATTAGAATTTTCTACTTAATTTGTGTGGCGCCAGCACAACCTTAGAGCTTCTAAAGCTCCACGCAGCGCTATTCTATTTGATGTGCTTTACACACGGGCGGCCACGTGGTCTGCTATTTTATCCTTTCATTTGTATGGATCTGCACTTTGACTAGATCACAACCGTTCATTTTTTGATACATGGAAATGAATGACATTTGTTCATCATCCCACTTGATGATTAACCGAGAGCTGTACTCATTTAAATGCTAATTTCTCGCTCGATTCCTAAATAGATTTTGATAAACTTTGTTTCTAAAGCATCATCTCGATGAGATGAATCAATCCATATGGTTAGATGTCTATGGATTGATTGTTCTCTTCACAATTTGTGAAAATTGAATGCAAAATTAGGGTTAGAAGCCCATACTTAGTCTCAAGAGGTGAGGTCTTAATTGAGCTTGTTTGCAACGGTTGTTAGGTCCTTGCAATGCTCCTCTTTAGCTCAATTTGGAGTGAAATCGAGTATAGATATATCCAAGCTAAAATGGTCCCACGGTTTCACCTAGCAATGGGTTGGAGCGTGTGAGGAGAGCTAATTTTGATTAGGAAGTTCTTCTTAGAGCTTGGGGAAGCTTTAGGAAGAATTAGTTTAGAGTTTTTAATAAGTTTATGTTAAACCCAAAAATTGCCCTGGATTTCAAAACTAAAATTAGAAGCTCATAGTGGACTTCAAGGGCTAGAAGAATGGGGGTTTTGCTACCTAGAGTGTGGCTAGAAAAATTGATTTTGGAAGTCAGTGGTTTAGAGGCTTCTTTCTGTCATCACTTTTTTTTTGGGCTCTTGGGTAAGCTCCTTAAGTAGCCATTAGAGGTGGCAACAGAGCTTGGAGCTGATTGGGAGATTTGGGAGGAGGAACAAGGAAGCTTAGATAAGATATGGGAGAAGAATCTCAGCTAGGGATTATCCCTTCCCCATTTTCATGGTTAAGCTTTGATAAGCTAAAGTATGGTGTAGGAAGAGGCTAGGGTGGAGCTTTTATGATATTAGGGGGCTAATGAGGAGGAGGAACATGTTGGCAAGATGCTTATCCAAATAATCCAACTCCTCCCAAAGTGGGTGATGTGGATTTTTACCATGGTGCCATATATTCTCCCCCATCAGGATGATTTTAGACCCAGAGTCAAAAAAGGTGGCTAGGCTATGTGGCCTCATGAAACCCATGTACTTAATGTGTATTAATAGGTAAGTAGGTCATGGATGACATATGGGTCATGGGTACATAAGCTGTTAAGCGTGGCCCTTCAAGTATGGGCTAGGTTTTTGATACACCAAAAATATATGCATTTTTAGACCCATATTTTATACTTATTTTTGGGGATGATATTGCACCTTAATGGAAGGTATTTTGATTGTTTCTTGCAGGCTGTTGATTTTTAGGAATTAAAGCAAAAATGAAGCAAAAAGGATGGAATTTGGAGTCAAAATGACATTTTTGAAGAAGTACTCAATGCCGACCGCGCCAAGGGAAGCGCCGATGGTGTAGAACAACAGAACAACTGAAATTTGTACTCAACGCCGACGTCAGTTCAGCCCCCATTTCTAGAAGGTTCGATGTATTTGGATGATTTTTAAAGATTTTGGAGGCACCTCTTGGAGAACAGACCTTAAGCATTATATGGAGCCGAAATTCATCAGGAAAGTGACTCCTTTTTTCTCCAAGACATTCCTCCACGCTCCATTTTAGCCATTCTTCATAATCCATCTTCATTCCACCAACATATTGGAGTCCATTAGTGATTTTTTTTTTTAGTTTAGAGTTTGTGTGGTGATATTTAGTGTGAAACTTTCTGTAAAAGTGTTGGAGAAGGAAAAAAGTGAGAGATATCTTCTTCCTGCATTTCTAAGGAAAGACTACAAGGAATTGGCTTTGAGAAAGAGTTTCAGATAAGTTTTGTTTGTTTATTAGTGTTGTATGAACTTTCTTTTATATATGAAATTTGTGTTTTGTTGTGTCTTTCTCTTGAAGTCTGGGTAGTTCACTCTATCTTTCTCCCTACTCTGAGATATGATGAAACGAAGAGATAATATGATGAGCCAAGATTAAAATATAAAATAAATTATGATGATTTTTCAACTCGAAACTTAATTTACATTTTGATTTGGCCAATTGAATTGTTAAAATATGTTGTGAAACATATGATCCGGGAAGTGGAGTATGAGTTCTACAACAGAGTGAGGATCACATTTGATTTCATGGAGGAGAAATTTGTTCATGAAATTAAATTAAGCACAAATAAATAGGAAAATATTCTTTATTGGGTGTAGAATTGGAGAATATTTAGGGTGACAAACTAAAATCCCCAATTCGGTCTTAGTGTTTAAAAACTAAAGCGAGAGTTAGCCTTCAGGTGAAGGGAAGTGGGAGCTCTGAAGTGGGAGTCAGTATCCTCCTAATCTAGCCACGGATTTAGGGACTAAACCTAGGATTAACCAATAATTGCTCCTATTTGGCACAATACATATTATAAACATTTATCTCATATCATTTCACCAGAACCTCCTTGTAGTGGAAATGATACTTTTTCACATAAGAAATCTTCATTACATAAACACAGTTAGTAGAATAGTATTTACTTTTTAAACTTTACTTTTCTATTTTGCTAATAGTTAAGTACTTTAGTTTTGATAACATATCAACATTTGAAATTTGTGATAGTGATTTCATTTGATTTTCTGTAAATTTCCTTGTAAAACTTATATTTGTCAATTTATACATTCCTTGTGAGATCGATATTTAGGGCTTAAATAGAAAGTCCTTTATTACTTGATAACGATACGTATACTTCCGTAGAATCTCATTATTAATTGCTAAGTTTTTGGCACTGTAGTGGTGTCAACTTCATAAATCCTTACATATAAAAAATCAGGATCAGTTTTCATGTTGACCACTTGGGCTAAAGCCTTTCATTTGATACATTGGTACTTAATTAATTAATTAATTAATCGATTAATTAGGTCAAGCTCATGAGGCTGACCATGTTTGACCAATGGGCTTCAAAATTGATCAATTTGACTAAAGTTGACCACTCAGGTCCTGAGGTTGACCAAATGACAAAGTTTGATCAATTGGATGTCAAGGTTGACCAATTGACCTATTTTGACCAATTTGGTGTCAGGGCTGACCAAATGGTCCATTTTGACCAATTTTGTGTCAGGGCTGACCAAATGGTCCATTTTGCCCAATTTGGTGTCAGGGTTGATCAAATGGTCCATCAGGTGCTCATTGGATCCAAGGTTGACCAAAATGGTCAATGTGGTGACCATTGGTTCCAGGGTTGAGCAACTGCTCAATATGGTAACCATTGGGTCCAGGGTTGACCAAATGTTCAATGTGGTGACCATGGGGTCCATGGTTGACCAAATGGTCATTATGATGACCATTGGGTCCAAGATTTACCAAATGGTCAATGTGGTGACCATTGGGTCAAAGGTTGACCAAATCAGGGTTTATCATCATTGATCTGATCATTTTGGGTTGTCATTATGATATGAGCCCAAAGAGGGTATATTAGGGATCAATCTCATTTTTAGGGTTTTGGAGACCCTAGATGGGTTCAAAGGGCCAATGTTAGTAGACCTCCTCTAGGAGGATGAATTTAAAGATCATGGTGATCATTGAGTCATTAAAAGGGTGTCTGAGGATCCTGGGCTAATGTAGGTGGCTCGAGACATGTCTTATTTGTGGGTGTCAATTTGGGGGTTCTCATAAAAGTAAGGAGATCCACCTTAAAATTATCTATTTTTATGCACATTTTATGCTTAATTTTTTTAGAGTATTATGCTTTAATGAAAGGAATATTATTGTTTTAATTTCTTGGAGTATTATGCTTTAATGAAAGGAATATTATTGTTTTTTATTGCAGGTGCAAGAAAAAGAGCTTAAGTGTCAAAAATATATTAAAAAGAACAAAATGGTCTAAACTAAAGAAAATTACTAAACTAGCCGAACTGGCACCTAGGCGCCAAGATCTGGCTCCTAGGCGCCAAGATCTGGCTCCTAAGCGCCATATGCAAAACTTGGCTAGAGATACACCTAAAAAATAAAGTGTTTTAATACACATTTTTATACCTATTTTTGAGATATTGCACTTTAATGAAATGTATTTGTGTGTTTTTCTTTCAGGTACAATCCAATGGATAAAAAATGTTAAAAGAAGTGAAAAAGTGTCATATTTGGATAAAAAATGAAGAAAAGTGCAAAAATGAAATGAGGCGCCTAAGCACCCAGGATTTGCGCCTATGCGCCATAGCGCCTAAGCGTCAGGTGCGCCTAAGCGCCAGGTACCCCGTGCTTAAGCGCTAGAAGTTGTTATGTGATGATTTATTAAATTTGAAAAAAAAATTAAAGAGGTGTTTGAAGCAACCCTTGCTAAGAATGTGGGAAATATCCCATGGACATGAAAATTCATTCAATTAGCTTTTAAGGAGGTAACTTCTAGAAGATTCATTGAATGGAGATACCTTTATGAAGAGAAACCAAGACACCCCTTGGATTTTTATAAGAAAAGACTTAGATTATCCAAGAGAAGAGGCCATCCACCCATCAGATTTTACATCCATCATTCATCCAAGTAACTTTCGCCGCCGCCAACTATTTTCTTTTTATTTTGAGTGTTAGTTTGTATTGGGAGTGAATGAAGAGAATTCAAAGGAACTTCAAGACATTTGGTGGAGAGGATTTGGGATAAGTGTTTATCCTTGTGACTACACTTGGTTTTAATCTAGAGTTTTTGTTTTTGTGCATGATTTCTACTTTTAAACTCATGTGTGGTAGTGTTTTCTCCAGGGATTTTAAGTTGTTTTCATTATATTTTTCTTTAAAATGATAAGTGATTAAGTGTTTAAAGGATGTTGTGATGATTTGAAACCTTGCACTTCTTTTACTTCTTAATTTGACCAATTAAGATGTTAATAACTGTTGTGAGAACATGTAAAAATCGAGATATTATTGTCTCAATGGTTAGAATCACATATTGATTTCATGAATGAGAATGTAGTTCATGAGGTTGAGTGCAAATAAATTGGGAAATAACTTTTCAATGATGTAGAATTAGAGGACTTTAGAGTGACAGGTTAAAGCTCCCAATTTGATTTATAGTTTTAGGTTTTGATATGAGATGTTATCCCCCAGATGGAGGGAGAAGAGAAGTCTAGAGTGAGAGCTGGTATTTTTCCTACCTAACCGGTCTTCGAGACTATTAGATTAGTCAATGTTCTTTATAGCATCTCTAGTAAGGTAAATAATATAATTGCTCCAATTTGGCACAACACATTTAACCTACTTCCACAATAGAATTTCAATAATTATTACTGATTCATGATAAGGAAAAAGATAGTTTATTTATATAGTTTTCATCTTACAAGTTAATTAGTTGCTTACTTTATTTTCATAAACTAAAAATTACAAAAAAAATTGAATTTTAATTCCTATTATAGCATCTTAATTTCAAGTAAGAATACTTTGTTAAAAAGATTTTTGTCATCTAAAATTTCTAAATTTCTAAAGTACATATTGTTATTTTCCCCGTGGGTTCAATATGCGGTGCTTAATAAAAAATTCTTATATTACTTGATAACGATACATATACTTGCGTAGTATCCCATATTTAAATATTATAATTGTATTCTTATTTGCTTCACAGTGAAAGATTTACCTAGCTTGTGCTTTGGATCAAGTTTTTGGCGTTGTTGCAAATTGAGAATCACTATTAAGGAGATTAAACATATAATTGCATACATCACATTTTACATCTATATAGAAAGTCGGGATCAAGTTTCTGGTGTCATCATCGGGGAAAATTATAGAAATTTGCAAAATTTTCAAAAGAAGTTTTTAGAAAGTAAATTATCTATTTTTATAAAGTCTTATGGGCGAAGAAGGGCATTTTTGTAATTTTGGCAAATTTGGGGGTATTTTTGTAATTTTGGAAATAAGTTATTGTTTGTGTGTTTTGTTTGTGTGTTTTTATTTTATTTTATTTTATATGTTTTATAGTAATGTCTGCATAGTTTAGGTTCCACGGGACTTGTGCCTCACGATTCTGAACTAGAAAGAACTATTAGAAAAATAAAAAAAATTTAAAATTACTAAAAAATTTTGAGAAATGACAAATCCAAATAATCAAAATATTGAAGAATTTAAACCTTTATGAGATTATGCAAACCCTACGGTGGATGAACTTCATTGTAGTATTCAAAAACTCACTGTAGTGGCTAATTCATTTGAACTTAAACCTATTATTATCCAAATGATGTCAAATAATCAGTTTGGGGGATCACCAACTGAAGATCCAAATTTACATCTTGTCAATTTTCTAGAATTGTGCGCTACAATAGGATGGTGTATCAGATGATGTTATAAGACTTAGATTTTTCTTTTCTCATTAAGGAATAAAGTTAAGATATGGTTACATTTGTTATCTCTTGGATCTATCAGAACTTAGAGTGCTTAGCGCAGAAATGATTCTATGAAACATGGGAATGATTTAAAGAACTCTTAAGATGATTCTATGAAACATGGGAATGATTTAAGGAACTCTTAAGAAAGTGACCACACCATGCTTTACTAGATTGGTTAATAATTCAAACTTTTTATAATGAATTAGCTGTATTGAATTACCTGGATCTCTTAGATCTATCATCAATGCCACTTCTGGTGGTTCATTGATGTCAAAACTATTTCATGACGCTTTTGCTTTAACTGAAGAAATGGCTACCAATAATTTTAAATAGCCTTCTGTACAGGTAAATCTGAAGAAAGTACCCAATATTAATGAATCTAATGATTTTGACATGCTAGCAAATCAAGTTGCTACAATTTCAAAGAAGTTTGACAAATTTTGAATGAATTTTTCTCAACCAATTTCTATGATTAAAGAAAATTAATTAGAGACTTTGAATGCCATAAAAAATAAGCAAAAATAACCTAGATTAAACTATTATAGCCCGGGTTGAAAGAACCATCCATAATTTGAGTGGTAGTAATCAGCAATGGGGTAAAAATCAAGTAAACTCATTGGGAAACTGAAACAACCAAGAGAATAGTAATTATAGACCTATGTATCCTCCAGGTTTTAACAATAATCCAAAATTTATGGAGAAGTTGTTTTTAGAAGAAGTGGTGTTACAAATGGGAAATCCAATACAAAGTCAAGGAGCTACAATTAGAAATATTGAGAATCAATTGAGACAAATAGCAAATTCATTAAGTAACAGATTGCAAAGAACACTTCATATTTATACAAAACTAAATCCGAAAGACTAGAATAAAGAGCAAGTAAAAGCTGTTCAACTTAGAAGCGGTACAGAATTGGATGGTAGAGTTCAAAAAGAGACTGAAGTAGAGAGAAAAGAGATTGAAGAACCAAAAGAGGATGCTCCAAAAGGTTTAGAGAGGATGCTCCAAAAAAGAGGATGCTCCAAAAGGTTTAGAGAGACTTATTTCTCCACTTAAAGTTGATTTGGAAAAGTCACCACCTTCATTTCCTCAGAGG
Source organism: Phalaenopsis equestris (assembly GCF_001263595.1). Lineage (NCBI taxonomy): Eukaryota > Viridiplantae > Streptophyta > Magnoliopsida > Asparagales > Orchidaceae > Phalaenopsis > Phalaenopsis equestris. The sequence continues at coordinate 39,385 of NW_018247870.1, forward strand.
CTCTGACAACAAAAGTTGGATAAGCAATTTTCAAAATTTCTAGAAATTTTTAAGAAGCTTACAATTAATATTTCATTTGCAGAAGCTCTGGAACAAATGTCTGGAACAAATGTCAAGCTGAA
>NW_018247870.1:39552-58121 GCF_001263595.1 Phalaenopsis equestris
AGGAAGTTTGAAGATAATGATATTCTTAACAGGAAAAGGAAGTTTGAAGATAATGAGTCTATTGCACTTAATGAGGAGAGCAATGCTACTGAAAAGAAAAAGCTTCCTGAAAGCTTAAAGATCCTGGTAGCTTTACAATTCCATGTGCATTAGGAGAAATATTTTATGCAAAATCTTTGTGTGATTTTGGAACAAGCATCAACCTTATGTCATTATCGATATTTAAAAGATTGAGATTAAGAGAAATATTCCTTACTACTGTAACTCTATAGTTAGCAGATCGTTCAATAACATATCCTAAAGGAGTTATAGAAGATGTCATAGTGAAATTGGATTAATTTATATTTCTTGTTGATTTCATTGTGCTAGATATTGGGGAAGATAAAGAGATGCCTATCGTTTTAGGGAGACATTTCCTAGCCACCAGAAGAGCAATGATAGATCTGCAGAAATGAGAATTAACTATGCGCTTCAATGATCAAAAATTTACATTTAATATTTCAATTACTATGAAATACCCTGCAAAAGGTAAAGATGATGAATGCTAGATAGATGTGATAGCATACTTAAGTGAATGTCATTTCAATGCAACTTATGAAGAGAAATCTGAAATGAAAGAGTTGGGACACAAACAAGAAGAGGAATTAAATCAATATGAACATTTATATAAGGAAGATTCAAATTATTTTCGAGAAAGTTTTGAAGTTTTGGATACGACAGAAAAAGATACATACTTTTGTCCATCAATGGAAAAACCTATTGAGCTTGAGTTAAAGTTGCTTTTTGAACATTTGAAGTATGCATTTTTAGGTGATTCCTCTACATTACCTGTTATAATTTCCTCAAAATTAACTAAAGATGAAGAAGAGAGTTTGATGAAAACTTTAAAGAGTTATAAGAAAGCCTTTGGATGAATAATTGATGTTATAAAAGGAATCTGTCCTTCAATTCGTATGCATAGAATTTATATGGAAGAGAACTGCAAACCCAGGGCTGATCCTCAACGGAGATTGAATCTTACTATGAAAGAAGTTGTTAAGAAAGAAACTCTGAAGTAGTTAGATGCTAGAATTATCTACCCTTTTTCAGATAATGCATGAGTTATTTCAATTCATTGTGTTTCAAAGAAATAAGGAGTGACCGTGACTTTGAATGAACATAATGAGTTAATATCAACAAGACAAGTCACAGGATGGTGAATATGCATTGATTATAGAAAAGTAAATCTTAAGTGGACCAACGCATATTCGCCATCATGTGACTTATCTTATTAGGAGTTTTTTTGGGCATAAAGTCTTTTATTTTTTGTATTTATATACTAGTTATCACCAAATATAAATAACTCATGAGGATGAAGGGAAAACAACTTTTACCAGTTCTTATGGTACATTTGCTTTTAGAAGAATGCCCTTAGGTTTATGTAATGCACCTGCTACATTTGAAAGATGTATGATGGCTATGTGTGTGATGGTTATTTTTTGTGATTTAATTGAAAAAGTGATTGAAGTTTTTTATGGATGATTTTTCAGTGTTTGGAACTTCATTTGAATCATGTTTAGAACATTTATCAAAAGTTTTTAAGCGCTGGGAAGAAAAAAATTTAGTCCTTAACTGGGAAAATGCCAATTTGTGGTAGCAAGAGGAACAGTCTTGGGACATCAAATTTCAAAAAATGGTATGGAAGTAGACCCTGCAAAAATTCAAGTGATCGCTAAGTTACCTCACCAAACAAGTGTGAATGAAATTAGGAGTTTTTAGGACATGCTAAATTTTACAGGCGATATATTAAAGACTTTTCAAAAATTGCTAACCCTCTATGCCATTTACTTGAAAAAGTTGTAATTTTTAATTTTGATAAAGAGTGCCAAAATGCTTTTGAATTATTAAAAAAAAAATTAGTCACTCCACCAATTCTTATTTCACCAGATTGGGAAAACCCTTTTGAATTAATGTGTGATGCTAGTGGTTATATTATTGGAGCTATTTTAGGACAAGGCATGACAAGATTTTGAAAGTTATCTACTATGCTAGTAGAACTCTTAATGAAGCTCAAATTAATTATACCACAACTGAGAAAGAGTTATTAGCAGTAGTATATGCTTTTGATAAATTTAGATCATAATTAATTGAACTAAATGTATTATGCATACAAATCATTCTACTATTAAGTATTTAATCAAAAAGAAGCATGCAAAACTAAGATTGACAAGATGGGTTCTTATTTTGCAAGAATTTGACTTTGAAATAGTGGATAGGAAGAGAGGTGAGAATCAAATTACTGATCATTTGTCCAGACTTAAATTATAAAAATTGCTTAGTTTTGAAAATGAGATTAATGAACATTTTCCAGATGAAGAATTGTTCAATGTTAATGAGTGGCGTGTTCCATGGTATGTCGACATTGTGAATTTTATTGTTAGTGATACTATACTTTATGGAACTACACACAGAGAAATTCTTATCGGAAGCTAAGACTTATTTTTGGGATGACCATTTTTATATAAACAAGGAAAGGATCTAATTATTCGAAGATGTGTGCCTTTAGAAGAAACTTATGAAACTATCCAAAAACATCATGATTTTGATTTTGGGGGACATTTTGGTTTTGATAAAACATCATACAAAATTTTACAATCTGGATTTTATTGGCCTTGGCCTACAATGGTTAAAGAGCTAATGCTTATATCAAAACTTGTGACGGATGTCAATGAGTGGGCAATGTTTCCAAGAGGAATTAGATGCCCCTCAATTATGTTTTAGAATTTGAGATATTTAGTGTTTGGGGATTAGATTTCAATGGACCATTTATACCATCTTTCTGAAATTTATATATATTGTTAGCAGGATACTATGTATCCAAATGGATAGAAGTTGTTTCTTTACCTCAATGTGATGCTGATAGTGTTGCAAAGTTTTTAAGAATGAATATATTTTGTAGATTTAAGATGCCGAGAGTAATCGTAAATGCTGAGGAACTCAATTCAGAAATGCAATAATGGAGAAGTTGTAAATGCTAAGGAACTCAATTCAGAAATGCAATAATGGAGAAGTTATTAAGTAAATATCATATAAACCATAAAATTGTTACTGCTTATCATCCTCACACAAGTGATTTGGTTGAATTATCCAATCAAGAAATTAAAAGAATATTGGAAAAATTTGTAAATCCAACCAAAATAAATTTTTCAGTCAAACTTGATTATGTTTTCTGGGCTTATAGGACTGCATACAAAATTACTATAAGAATGTCCCCATACGGGCTAATATTTGGGAAAGCTTGTCACTTACTAGTTGAACTTGAGCATAAATCATATTGGGGATTTTAATTACAATTTAAAAGATACTGGTGAGAAAAGCTTATTGTAATTGAATGAGCTTGAAGATATAAGGAATGAATCTTATGAAAGTGCTAAGATTTACAAAAAAAAGATGAATATGTGGCATGACAGAGGATTCTTACTAAAACTTTTCAGCCATGTCAACAGGTTTTACTTTAAAATGCAAGATTAAGATTATTTCCAGAAATGGAATGGGCTCATTCGTTGTGATGAAAGTTTATCCTTATGGAGCTGTAAATGGAATGGGCCCATTCGTTGTGATGAAAGTTTATCCTTATGGAGCTGTGGATATCAAAGATCCTAAAATTAAAAAAATATTCAAAGTGAATGGTCACAGGCTGAAATCCTACTTTGTAGGTGACCAATTAAAATTAAATGATTTTGTGAAATTAGGTCAACCAGAATAAGTATTGGTTACATCGGACTGATGACATTAAACCAAGCGCTCAGTGGGAGGCACCCCATAGTTATCTGTGTGTTTTGCTATTGTTATGTTGTTGTGTGTGATTTAGAAAATTATGGTAGTATTTTTTATTATATCTTGAGTTAGTGATTATTCTAAGACCTTTAAAGATGACTTGGACATGTTAGGGCGAGTATTTGAACGTTAAGTTAACTTGTGCTAAATTGAGCACGAGCATTTAAGTGCCAATATCTGGTGCTTAAGCATGGCAGTTAAAAAACATTTGTGAATTTTAGTTTTGAGAAGTTTTAACCGAGATTTGGTTGGCTTTGACATGGGAGACAGTTCTAGGACATGCCAAGGAGTTTTAGGAAGAGTTTAGAGCCTATAAATAGAAGGGTATGAGTAGAAATCTCATCACACCTCTATTTAACCATAAAATTCTAAGAGAGAAGAGAAGAGTTTGGAAAAATGTCATATTGGGAGAGTGATTTAAAGAAGGAGGAGGTAATGAGAAAGAAGTTTATTAGTCAGAGTGCGCAAGAGCTATACAATGGTTCTACAACGTTTCCTCACCTTTAGTATCAAGGGAATAGAGGAGAAAATCACTAAAATTTAGGCTGACGTGGATTCAATTAAAGCCAAATTGATGGAATTTAAGGCGCATCTGGATCATATAGGATGGAAACTTAAGATGCAGTTTAGCCATACCAGTTTTATAGAAGTAGATTCAACCAGAGTTATTAATCATTGTCCTTTCTTTTAGATATACATTCCAAATGTTGAAGGAGAGACTAATGCGAGGCCGAGATTCATTCCACTAAATGGAGAGTGGAATTAAGTTCTTTGTTTTGTGTTAAGTGTGTTTAGTCTTTGTTTTATGTTAATTGTATTTAGTATGTTATTAATGTGATAATCTTTTTGTGTTTGTATTAGGAATTTTTTCATCCAAGGCTATTTAGATTGATAATTTATGTATTTGAAAACATTCGTAATTGTTTGTGAATGAATATAAGTGTTTTGTTTGTGTGAAATTTTGTGTTATTGTGTGTTCAATCAAATTAGTTAAGATTGGTGAATCTTGAGTAAGAGGAGAGTTAATAGGGAAGGAAATAGTATATAAAATGTTATGACATCATATAGGGTTGGTTGACTTAGGCAAGGAGTGCATTTCACTTAAATCAAAAAAATCAAAATTTACGCACTAGCGCCTAAGCGCCAAGACCCTCGCTTAAGCATTGGCTAAACTAAGAGACAAGCGCCTAAGTGTTGAACCATTTGAGCTTAAGCGCCGGTTCACAAAAATCAGTTCTTGAATGGTTTTAAGTGATAAATCGGCCCGAAAACAACATTTTCGCTCCTCGCTTCAATTTCTTCCTGGGGTCATTCGCGATTTCTAAGCTATGGCTTACCATATTTGAAGATTTTTTGGTGATTTGTGGCAAAATTTGCTAGATTTGATATCCTTGAAGTAAGAGCTTCACTTCAATGCAATTTTTTTTTCACCATGTATTTTGAGCACATTCATGAGCTACCTAAAAATCACTATTCATTGTGAAAATTTAAGAAAAATCTATGAAAAAGGCATGGATTTGTTATTTTATGCTTTTAGGAGTTTAATTTAGTGATTTAGAGTTGAATGTGGAATTTATTTTGAGTTTTATACATTTTTTTAGAAAATGACACCGAGAATGAAGAGGAGTAAGGGGAAGGCTTTGAGAATGAAGAGGAGTAAGGGGAATGCTCCATTCAACTCAAACAAGTTTGTCAGTTCGAGAGCTCAGGATAAATGATGCACTGTAATCAAGGAAATTGATTCTTGAGCGGTGTTTTAAAAGTCCAGGAGGAGCCGTGGAAGATTTGATTGTTTGCCACCGTGGTTATGTTTTTTTTCTACTGTCGCAGTGATTTCTATTGTGCGAGAGTTCTATGCAAATCTCCTTGAAGCTGATGAAGGAGTCCTGGTGAGGGGGAAGACATTGTCTTTTTCCCTTGAGGTAATTAATTTATTTTATCATATGCCTCTTAGTACTTTGTGTTTTTATTCAAACTATAGTCCTACTGAGGAGGAGTTAGATGAGATTATTTCATCTTTGACAGCTGGGAGAGGGTTATAGAAGATAACAAATGAAAGAAGAGTAAACTTTTTTGCTTCAAAGTTGGATGCCACTGCAAAGGCATGACATTATTTTACTTATGCTCGTCTGCTGCCTACGAATCATTTATGTGAAGTGCCTTGAGATCAATCAACCTTGAATTGTTACATTTAGTGGTTCAAGCCTATTGATATTAGAGCTTTGATTCATGGAGTTATTATTAGTTCAGTACTATTGTAGGTCTGGGATTCACATCCTTGATCTTTTCTTTATGTGAGCAGGCTGGAGTTAGATTTGATAGCTGGGAGGAGATCTTACAGCCACTAAAGCCTATTGCTAGAGTGAATGTGAAATCCTCTTCACATCATTCTATTTTTAGTTGGAGAGGTGGATTCTCTAGTAGTCCTGCTGCTTCGACGTCACAAGCTTCTACTTCACATGCTTCTACATCACGGGATCAAACTTTTGGATCTGATTCTTAGTCATAGCTAATGGAAAGGTTATTGAATAATGTTATTTATACCAATGAAAAGGTGTCAAACTTAGAACATTTTGTAGAGCATAGGGATGGGTATATGAAGAGACATAGTGATTACGAGGGTGAAATCAACTTAGCTATAGAAAACCTCATGAGGGGTAACCATGATGTTGTAATTCCTCAATACCCCAGATATCCTTCATACAAGCTTACAACTACTTGTCATGGTGATGATAGTGATGCAGAGAATGAGAATGGTTAGCTTGAATCTATATTTTTTGTTTGATTTTTAATTTATGTGTTGTTATGAACTCTGGATGGTTCAAATATTTAGTACTTTTTGTTATGTTTTTAATTGTGATTGTTGAAACTGTTAGTTTTTGTAATGTTTTGTTTCGTACGCCTACTATGATGTATTTGTGTTTTGTGAGTAGTTATTATGTTTGTGTGGTAATAATTGTGTTAATTGTGTTGTTTAATGTATTTAGTTTGTCAGTGTTGAACTTAATTATGGAATTTTAGGAAGGTTTAGAATCTACTAACTTCTTACTTAAAAGCTGCATGTTTAAAATTTTCTATTTACTACCAGTTATTTTTCTTTATGATGCAGTTATGTATGTTTGTTAGTGTTTTTGTTTGCTTTTATGTTATACTCCACTGCATAGAAGTCTGATGAATATTTATATGTTAAGTAAATTAAAGATTAATTTAATTTTTACTCATGTTTTTAATTTTTTGGAAGCATGTTATTTTTAGTTTTCATTCTTGCCTATTTATATATGCTGCTAAAATGTTTTATTCTACTAAACAATTTTTACGTTTGGGGGGGGGGATGAAAAAATTTTTTAAAGAACATAAACAATTTTTACGTTTGGGGGGGGGATGAAAAAATTTTTTAAAGAACATAAAAAGTTTATTTATTCTCAAATGTACTTCGAATAAATTTGATTTTGATTTAAATAAAATGATTTTGAATATTGATCCCGATTTTCTATATAGATAGATATAAAATGCGATGTATGCAATTAATTTCCTTAATAGATATTCCTAATTTGCAACAAAGCCAAAAACTTGATCCAAAGTAAGAGCTAGGTAAATTTTTCACTATGAAGCAAATAAGAATACAGTTATAATATTTCAATATGGGATCTTCGCAAGTATACGTATCATTATCAAGTAATATAAAACTTTCTGATTAAGTCTTGAATATCGATCCCACAAGGAGGATTAATTTTAGATAACAAAATTTTACTTAGTAATAATTTACTTAAACTTAAGATGTTATAATAGGAATGAAAGTTCAATTCTTTTTGTAATTTTTTATAATTGAAAATAAAGTAAGCAACTAATTAACTTAACTAAAATAGTTGCAAGTTGCAAGAAAATAGTTGCAAGATGAAGGCAATATAAATAACATTTCTTTTTCATTATCATGAAACAGTGATAAATATAGAAATTAAGTTGTGGACGTATGCTAAATGTATTATGCCAAATAGGAGCAATAATATTCTTTACCCTTACTAGAGATGTTATAAAGAACATTGGATAATCTATAGTTTGAATAGTCTTGAAGATCGGCTAAGCGGAAAAGATACTAGCTCTCACTCTAGAGTTCCCTCTTCTCCCTCCAAATGGGTAACATCTCGTATGAAAACCTAAAACTATAAATCAAATTGGGGGCTTTAGCCTGTCACTCTAAAGTCCTCTAATTCTACACCCTTTAAAATAAATTTCCCTATTTATTTGCACTCAACCCCATGAATGACATTCTCATCCATGAAATCTCATTCATGAAAATAATATGTGATTCTAACCATTTGTTGACTGAGACATACCATCTCAGATCTTAAATGTTCTCACAATAGGTATTAACATCTTAAGGTATTAACATCTCAAGTAAATGAAGTACAAGGTTTCAAATCATCACAACTTCTTCCAACCAAATCATCACAAGGTTTCAAATCATCACAACTTCTTCCAACATTGAAGTCTAATACTTCACATACCTTCCTTTAAATACTTAATCACTTATTATTTTAAGAAAAAAGATAAAGAAAACTACTCAGAATTCATGGAGAAAACACAAGCACACATGAGTTTAAAAGTAGAAATCAAGCACACAAATAAGAAATCTAAATTAAAATCAAGTGTAAATACAAAGATAAACACTCATCTCAAATTCTCTCCATAAAATTTCTTGAAGTTCCTTCGAATTCTCTTTCTCCTCTCACAATACAAAATAACACTAAAAATAAAATAAAATAAAATAAAGGTGGCCAGCGGCAGCGGCGACGATGGGCTATAAAGTTTCATGGATGGCTAGCCTCCTCTCTTAGAAAATTTAAGTCTTTTCTTATAAAAATCCAATGGGTAACTTGTTGTGTCTTCAAAAAGTTGTCTCCATTCAATGAATCTTCTAGAAGTTGCCTCCTCATAAGCCAATTGAATGAATTTTCGAGTCCATGGGCTATTTCCCACATTTTTATCAAAGGTTGCTTCAAACACCTCTTCAAAATTTTTCTCAAATTAAATAGTTCATCAAGTAACTACTTTTGATGCTTAAGTGTGGGGTACCTGGCGCTTAGGCGCTGCACCTCTGGCTCTTAGGCACTAGGCGCTTAGGCGCTCCAGTTCATTTTTACACCTTTCTTTATTTTTGCTCCAAATTTGACCCTTTTCACTCCTTTTAGTATTTTCATCTTGTTGATTGTACCTGAAAGAAAAACATACAAATATCTTTCATTAAAGAGCGATATCTAAAAAATATGTATAAAAATACTATATATTTTAGGAGTATCAAAATCCCCCAAACTTAAGATGTTACTTGTTCTCAAGTGACATTTCAATCTTTAAAAACCAACATAAGTAGATAATGTTAATGACTTTCTTTAGAAGTTACTAAAATTTTGATGTAGAAATATATTAATACAATCCAAAAAAAAAATATTAGTAAATGAGACGAACTTAAAGTTTAGAAATTTTTAATGTTAACAAATATGAAAATATGAGTTTGTATCTAATTCAGAAATATTGTAAATTTTCCTATTGTAGATTTTCCAAATATAGAGTTTACGCATTTTATCATCTCTACTTAAAAATTTTTATTAATCATAATTTTATTCACTATATTATATCCTTAAGCTTAATATTTTCTCAAGTCTTATACTTTAAAAAGATCAGATGTGGAACCAATTTTTGATTAGGAACTAATCCTCAAGCTTTTCCTCCCTTTTTCATCTTTTTCTTTTTCTTTTTCTTTTCTTTTTATCTTCCTTTCTTTTTTTTTCCTTTTTCTTTTCTTTTTCTTTTCCTTTTCTTTTTCTTTTCTTTTTCTTTTTTTCTTTTTATTTTTCTTTTTCAAGCAAGGATTACTATATCCGGATAGGCCTTTAATGGTATTGAATTCCACTCTTCCTTTCCTAAACCAAAGAGTTGATATTTTTCTTTCACTTAAAAACTTAATAATAGTTTTGAAAGTTAATTTCAATAAAATAAATTTAAATTTTGAAGATAAAAGGTTAAAATTTCTAAATTTTTCAAAAATACAATTTGTCCTACTAAAGATAGTTACACAATACTTAGCATTTTTCATACTAAAAAATTTTAACTTTAAGTTCTTCTTCATTAATATGAATTTTAACTAAATTCTCTTACTCATTTCTAAAATAAAAATTTTACTTCCCTAATATAACTTCATATACATAATCATTTTTCAAATCAAAATCAAATTTATTTTAAATACATTTGAGAACAAAAGTGACATCAAACTTTGAAGTAGAAAAGTTTACCCTTCTTTCATTTGTAATTTTCCATAATCCTCTCCCAACAGACAAAGATATATTTAAATAAGATGGAATGAAAACTAACTATAACAAGCTTGCAGAAATTTTTATATCCTAAATATGCAAGTACAAAAATTAAAAACAAAAGTAAAAAATTTAATTGATCAAAGTTTCTTTTACTTAAAGTATAGAGACTCATCAGACTTTTATGCAATGGAGTATAACATAAAAGCAAACAAACACACTATCAATCATACATGACTGCAACATAAAGAAAAATAACTGGTAGTAAATAGAAAATTTAATTATGCAGCTTGAAGTAGCATGTTAGCTAAATTCTAAACCTTCTTAAGATTCTAGAATTAATTTCAACGAACACTAACTAAATACAAAAAACAACAACACAACTAAAAAAATTACTACCACACATAATAACTACTCACTAAACACAAATACATCACAGTAAGTGTATAAAACAAAAATAACAACTAAAAATAAAACATAAAGTACAAAATACTAGTACCAACAATAGTTCATAGCAATACAAAAACAAAAAACATAAAACATAACTAAAGATCTAAACTAATCATCACCCTCTTCTTCATCACTGTCATCACTATGCCAAGCAGATATAGTCTCATATGATGGATATCTAGGGTACTGAGGAAATACTACATCTCGATTGCCTTTGTTGAGATGCTCCATAGCTATGTTGTATTTCTCTTCATAATCACTTCGTCTTCTCTTATATCCATCCATATGTTCTGCAAAATGCTCTAAGTTTTCCACTTTTTCATTGGAATAAATAACATTATTTAATATCCTTTCCATAAGCTGTGATTGAGAATCAGATCCAGGAAGTCTGCCCCGTGATGTAGAAGCATGTGAAGTAGAAGCTCGTGAAGTAGAGGCAACAAAACTGCTCGAGAATCCACCCTTCCAACCAAAAATAGAATGATGTAAATAAGTCCTCACATTCACACTGGTAATGGGCTTCAATGGCTGAAAAATCTCCTCCCAGCTGTCATATATAACACCAGCCTACTAGCATAAAGAAAAGATCAAGAATGTAAATTCCAAATCTGCAGTAGTAGCAACTACAGCTGAACTAGTAATAACTCCATAAATCAATCCTCCAATATCAATTGGCTTGGACTGCGGAATACAATAGTTCAAAGTTACTCTCTCTTGAGTCACTTCACTCAAATGATTTATAGACAGCAGACAAGCAGAAATGAAATAATATCATGCCTTTGTAGTGACATCAAACTTTGAAGTAGAAAAGTTTACCCTTCTTTCATTTGTAATTTTCCATAATCCTCTCCCAACAGACAAAGATGATATAATCTTGTCTAGATCCTCCTCAGTAGGAATATAGTTTGAATTAAAACATAAAGTACTCGGGGAAAATAATAAAATTGATTAATTACCTCAGGAGAAAATGGTATTGTCTTCCCCCTCATTATGACTCCTTCCTCATCAGCCTCCGAGAGATTAACATAGTACTATTGTACCATAGAAATCACGGTGACAGTAGAAAAAAATAGAACCGATCCCACTGACGATTAACAGTCAACTCTTCAACAGCTCCACCCGAATTTATAAAAAATTGCTCAAGAATTAATTTCCTCTAATGCAGTGCATCGTTAAACCGATTCTGAGCTCTCGAACTAACAAATTTACTTGAATCAGTTGAAGCTTTTCCCTTCTCTTCATTCTTGTTGCCATTTTCTAAAAAATGTATAAAATTCAAAATAAATTCCACTATCATCTCCAAATCACTAAACTCAACTCCTAAAATTTTAAACTAACTTATTTATGCATTTTCCATCAATTTTTTCTCAAATTTTTACCATGAATAGTGATTTTTGGGTAGCTCATGAATGTGCTCAAAATACATGGTGAAAATAAAAAATTTTTGCATAGAACTGGAGCTCTTACCTCAAGAAGATCAAATCTAACAAATTTGGCTTGAATCCACCAAGAAATCTTCAAAATAGATGATGCCCTAGCTCCCAATTCACGAAAAATCGAGGAAGATGGCCAGCTAAAGTGCGTTAATAGTGTTTTTCGGCCCAAAAATTCACTTAAAATCGTTCATGAACCGATTTTCGTGAACCAATGCTTAAGCATGAATGGTTCGACACTTAGGCGTCAGTCTTTTGGTTTAGGCAACGCTTAAGCGCAGGTTTTGGCACTTAGGCGCCAGTGCACAAATTTTGATTTTTTTGATTTAAGTGAAATGCACTCCTAGCCTAAGTCAACCAATCCTATATGTTCTCAAAAAACTATAAATAACTATCTTCTCCCCTCTTATCTCTGCTCTTACTCAGGATTTACCAATTTAAACTAATTTGATTCAACACTAAATAACATAAAATTTCACACAAACAAAATATTTTATTAATTCACAAATGATTACAAACACTTTCAAATACATAGATTCTCAATCCAAATAGTCTCAAATGAGAAAATTCCTAAACATAATACTAAATCTTAAAAACATAAAACACACATTAAAACATTTAACATTAACATTAAACATAATACTAAATCTTAAAAACATAAAGCACACATTAAAACATTTAACATTAACAAAAACTAAACACATAAATAAACACTAAACATATAAACTCTATATCACGAACTTAATTCCATTCCCTAGTAGATGGAGCAAATTCTGGCCTATCGTTAGTCTCTCCCTCAACATTTGGAATGAATATCTGATAGAACGGAAAATGATTAATAACTCTGGTTGAATCTTCTTCAACCCACTTGTTCTTCAGATATAATGCCTTGTCCACTTCTTCTATAAAACTGGTATGGCTAAATGGTGTGGCTAAACTGCATCTTTAGTTTCCATCCCATATGATTCAGATGTGTGCTAACTTCCATCACTTTTGCTTCAATTGAAGCCACATTAGCCTCAATTTTAGTGATTTTCTCTGCTATTCTTTTGATGCTAACGACGAGGAAACTATTATATAACTCTTGCGCACTCTAACTAATAAACTTCTTTCTCATTGCTTCCTCCTTCTTCAAATCACTCTCCCAAGAAGACATCTTTTAAAACTGTCTCTTTTCACTTAGAATTTAAGGGTTAAACAAAGGTGTAGTGAAATTTTGCTTTATTCCCTTCAATTTATAGGCTCTAAACCTCCCCCATAACTCCTAGGAATGTCCTAACATGGCTCTCACATGTTCAATCCAACCAATTCACAGTTAGAACTTCTAGGAACCAAATTCGCACATACTTTTTAACTATCGCACTTAAGCGTCGGATCTTGGCGCTTAAGCATCAGTGCTCAATTTAGCAAATGTCATCTTAATGTCCAAACATTCATTCTGACATGTCTAAGTCATCTTTTAAGGTCTTAGAATAATCAATAACTCAATATATAGTAAAAATACTACTAGAATTTTCTAAATCACACACAACAACATAAAAATAAAAATAAACACCCAAATAACTATGGGGTGCATCCCACAAAGTGCTTGGTTTAATGTCGTCAACCCGATGTAACCAATTCTTATTCTGGTTCACCCAACATCAGAAAATAATTTAATTTAAGTTGGTCACCTAAAAAGTATAATTTTAATTTCAGCTTGTGACCATTCGTTTTGAATATTTTATTTGTTTTAGGATCTTTGATATTCACAGCTCCATAGGGATAAAGTTTTATCACAACAAATGGGCTCATCCACCTGGACTTAAGTTTTCCTGGAGATAATCTTAACATTACATTATAAAGCAAAACTTGTTGCCCTGGCTGAAAATTTTTAGTAAGAATCCTCCAATCATGCAACATATTTATCTTTTCTTATAAATCTTAGCACTTTCATAAGATTCATTTCTTATCTCCTTAAGCTTATTTAATTGCAATATCCTCTTCTCACCAGCATTTTTCAAATTGTAATTAAATTTCTTAATCACCCAATATTAATTGCTCGATATGTTTTATGCTCAAGTTCAATTGGTAAGTGATACGTCTTCCCAAATATTAGCATATATGGGGGCATTCTTATAGGAGTTTTGTATGCAGTCCTATAAACCCATAAAGCATAGTCAAGTTTAGCTGACCAATCCATTTTAGTTGGATTTACAGATTTTCCCAATATTCTTTTATATTCACGATTGGATAATTCAGCTAAACCACTTGCCTGAGGATGATAAGCAGTAGCAATTCTATGGTTACTGTGGTATTTTTTTAATATTTTCTCCATTATTGCATTTATGAAATGACTTCTCCCGTTGGTTATGATTACTCTCGGCATCCCAAATATACAAAATATATTTGTTCTTAAAAATTTTGCAATACTTTGAGCATCACATCAAAGTAAAGCAACTGCTTCTATCCATTTGGATACATAGTCTACTGCTAACAATATATATAAATTTCTGAAAGATGGTATAAATGGTCCCATGAAATCTAATCCTCAAACATTAAATATCATCTTCTAATACATAATTGAGAGGCATCTCATTCCTCCTAGAAATATTGCATACTCGTTGACAACATTAATCACAAGTTGACATTAATCACAAGTTTTGATATAAGCATTAACCTCTTTAAAGATTGTAGGCCAATAAAATTCAGATTGTAAAATTTTGTATGTTGTTTTATCAACACCAAAATATCCCCCAAAATTAGAATTATGACTTTTTTGGATAATTTTATAAGTTTCCTCTAAAGGCACACATCTTCGAATAATAAGATCATTTCCTTGTTTATATAAAAATGGGTCATCCCAAAAATAAGTCTTAGCTTTAGATACAAATTTCATGTTCTGTTAGTATGTCATGCCATATGGTATAATATCACTAACAATGAAGTTCACTCGGCATACCATGAAGCACGCCACTCGTTAACATTGAACAATTCTTCATCAGAAAAATGTTCATTAATTTCTTTTTCAAAATGAAAATGTTCATTAATTTCTTTTCAAAATAGAGTGGTTTTTCTAATTCAAGTCTGGAAAAATGATCAATAATTTGATTCTTAGCTCCCTTCCTATCTACTATTTCAAATTCAAATTCTTGCAAAAGAAGAACCCATCTATCAATCTTGGTTTTGCATTCTTCTTTTTCATTAAATACTTAATAATATAATGATCTGTATGCACTATAAATTTAGTTCCAATTAAGTATGATATAAATTTATCAATGCATATACTACTGCTAATAACTCTTTCTCAGTTGTGGCATAATTAATTTGAGCTTCATTAAGAGTTCTATTAGTATAGTAGATAACTTTGAAAATCTTATCATGCTTCTGTCCTAAAATAACTCCAATAGCATAATCACTAGCATCACACATTAATTCAAAAGGTTTTTCCCAATTTGGTGAAACAATAAATGGTGCAATGAGTAATTTTTCTTTTAATAATTCAAAAGCTTTTAGGCACTCTTCATCAAAATTAAAAATTACATCTTTTTTAAGTAAATGGCATAGAGGCTTAGCAATTTTTGAAAAGTTTTTAATATAACGCCTGTAGAGTCCAACATATTCTAAAAAACTCCTAATTTCCTTCACACTTGTTAGTTGGGGTAAATTAGTGATCACTTGAATTTTTGTAGAGTCTACTTCCATACCATTTTCTATAATTTGATGTCCCAAAACTATTCCTCTTGGTACCACAAATTGGAATTTTTCCCAATTAAGGACTAAATTTTTTTCTTCATAGTGCTTAAGAACTTCTGATAGATGTTCTAAACATGATTCAAATGAAGTTCCAAATACTAAAAAATCATTCATAAAAACTTCAATCCCTTTTTCAATTAAATCACAAAAAATAACCATTATGCATCTTTAAAATGTAGTTGGTCAATTAGATAAATCAACGGACATTCTTCTAAAAGCAAATGTACCATAAGGACTGGTAAAAGTTTCCTCAAGAGCTTTTTGTATTTGGTGATAATCAATATATCCATCCAGAAAATAAAAGTATTTATGCCCAGCTAGTCTATCCAGCATTTGATCTAGAAAGGGTAGTGGAAAATGATCTTTCCTAGTAGCGAATTTAGTTTTCTATAATCAATGCATATTCACCATCCTGTGACTTATCTTGTTGAAATTAACTCATTATGTTCATTTAAAGTCACAGTCACTCCTTTTTTCTTAGGAACGCACTGAATTTGACTAACTCATGCACTATCTAAAATAGGGTAGATAATTCGGTCATCTAACCACTTTAAAATTTCTTTCTTAAAAACTTGTTTCACAATAGGATTCAATCTCCTTTAAGGATCAGCCCTGGGTTTGCAGTTCTCTTCCATATGAATTCTATGCATACAAATTGAATGACTGATTCCTTTTATTTATCCATTCAAAGGCTTTCTTATAACTCTTTAAAGTTTTCATCAAACTCTCTTCTTCTTCCATAGTTAATTTTGAGGAAATTATGACAGGTAATGTAGAGGAATCACCTAAAAAGTCATACTTCAAATGTTCAGGAAGTAACTTCAATTCAAGCTCAAGAGGTTTTTCAATTGATGAACAAAAAGATGTATCTTTTTTTGTTGTGTCCAAAACTTACAAAACTATCTCAAACATAGTTTGAATCTTCCTTATATAAATTTTCATATTGATCTAAATCCTCTTGTTGCTCGTGTTCCAACTCTTTCATCTCAGATTTCTCTTCATAAGTTGTTTTGAAATGACACTCAATTAACTATCTTATAACATCCAATCTATAACATTCATCATCTTTACCTTTCGCAGGATATTTCATTGATCTTGAAATTGAAAAAATTAAATGTGATTGTTAAATTATTGACGTGCATAGTTAATTCCCTTTCTGCACATCTGTCATTGTTCTTTTTGTGGCTAGGAAGGTCTCCTCACAATAAAATCAACAGGAAAGATAAATTGATCCACTTTCACTAGGACATCTTCTATAACTACTTTAGGATAGGTTATTGAATGATCTGCTAACTATAGAGTTACAGTAGTAGGGTTTATTTCTCCTAATCCCAATCTTTTAAACATCGATAATGACATAAGGTTGATGCTTGCTCCTAATCACATAAAGCTTTCCGATAAAATATGTCTCCTATTGCACATGGAATATTAAAGCTACCAGGATCTTTAAGCTTTTCAAGAAGCTTTTTCTAAATTATAGCATTGCGCTCCTCACTAAGTGCAATAGTCTCATTACCTTCAAACTTCATTTTCCTGCTCAGAATATCCTTCATAAACTTCACATAGCTAGGCGTTTGTTCTAGAGCTTCAGCAAATTGAATATTAATTGTAAGTTTCTTAAATATTTCCATAAATTTTGAAAATTGCTTATCCAACCTTTGTTGTCAGAGCCTCTGAGGGAGCCTCTGAGGAAATGGAGGTTGTGGTTTTTCGAGGAAATGGAGGTGGTGGTTTTTCTAAATAAACTTTTAGGTCTCTCTAAGGTCTCTCTAAACCTTTTGGAGCGTCCTTTTTTGGTTATTTAATCTCTTCTCTCTCTACTTCTGTCTTTTTTTGAACTCTACCTTCCAATTCTCTTCCACTTCTGAGTTGAACGACTTTTACTTGCTCTTTATTCTGGTCTTTCAATATTATTTCTATATTACTTATTGTTTCTATATTACTAGGAAGTGTTCCTTGGGATATATTACTTAATAAATTTGTTATTTGTCTCAATTGATTCTCAATATTTCTAATTGTAGCCCCTTGACTTCGTAACTGATTTCACATTTGTAACACCACTTCTTCTATAGATAACTTCTTCTCCTTAAATTGAAGATTACTGTTAAAACCTAGAGGGTAAGTAGGTATATAATTAATATTCCTTTGATTGTTCCAGTTTCCCAATGGGTTTACTTGATTGTTCCCCCATTACTGATTATTACCACCCGAAGCATTGTTCCAGTAAAAGTTGGGATGGTTCTTCCAACCTAGGTTATAATAATTTGAATATGGGTTATTCTACTTATTGTTTATGGCATTCAAAGTTTCTAATGATACTTGAAAATCTACCATTTGGCCTAATGAATTCTCTTCAATCATGAAAATTAGTTGAGAAAAATTCATTCCAAATTAGTCTAACTTCCTTGAAATTGCAGCAACTTGATTTGCTAACGTGTTAAAAGCTTCAATTTCATAAATATTTGTTACTTTCTTGAGATTTACTCTTTCGGAAGGCCATTAAAAATTATTTGTAGCCATCTCTTCTATCAATGAACCACCAGTAGCGGCATCGATAATGGATCTAAGAGATCCAACTAATCCATTATAAAAAGTTTAAATTATTAACCAATCTGGTATAGCATGGTGTGGACACTTTCTTAAGAGTTCTTTAAATCGTTCCCATGCTTCATAAATAGATTCCCCTTCAAACTGACAAAAAGATGTAATATCATTTCTAAGCTTCGAAGTTTTTTGTGATGGAAAATATTTAGCAAGAAATTTCTACGCTAAATCACTCCAAGTTCTGATAGATCCAAGTGATAACGAATGCCAACGAATGTAACCATAT
>NW_018247870.1:58381-59446 GCF_001263595.1 Phalaenopsis equestris
AATCCCTTAAAGGTCTAAATTCTTCAACATTTTGATTATTTTGATTTGACATTTCTTGAAAATTTTCTGTAATTTTTAATTTTTTAAAATTTTTTAATAGTTCTTTCTAATTCAGAGTCATAAGGCACAAGTATTGCAGAACCTGAACTACGCATATATTACTATAAAACACATAAAATAAAATAAAATAAAGCAAAAAATAAAAACACACAAATAAGAACTTTATATATATAAATGACACTACAATATTCCTAAAATAAATCTTAAAGTTTAAATAAGACTTTGTAAAAATTTTGGTTTCTAAAAACTTCTTTTGAATATATTTTTGTAAATTGTTATTATATTTCTCCTCCTTCCCGGCAACGACACCAAAAACTTGATCTTGATTTTCTATATAGGTGATGTAAAATGCGATGTATGCAATTAATTTCCTTAAAAGATATTCTTAATTTGCAACAAAGCCAAAAACTTGATTCAAAGCATGAGCTAAAGCAAATTGATTCAAAGCATGAGCTAGGTAAATCTTTCACTATGAAGCAAATAAGAATGCAGTTGTAATATTTCAATATGGGATTGTACGCAAGTATACGTATCGTTATTAAGTAATATAAAACTTACTGATTAAGTCTCGAATATCAATCCCACAGGGAGGATTAATTTTAGATAACAAATTTTATTCAGCAATAATTTACTTAAACTTAAGATGCTATAATTGGAATGAAAGTTTGATTCTTTTTGTAATTTTTGATGATAGAAAATAAAGTAAGCAACTAATTAACTTAACTACAATACTTGCAAGATGAAGGCAATATAAATAAAATATTTTTTTCTTATTATGAATCAGTCATAAATATTGAAATTATGTTATGGAAGTATGATAAATGTGCTATGCTAAATAGAAGCAATAATATTCCTTACTCTTACTAGAGATGCTATCGGCTAATCTATAGTTTGAATAATATTGAAGATCGGCTAGGCAGGGAAGATACTAGCTTGCACACTAGAGTTCCCTCTTCTCCCTCCACCTAGGGGCTAACATCTCGTATCAAAACCTCAAATTATAAA